>NW_024631695.1:0-1296 GCF_008729295.1 Plectropomus leopardus
TAATTACTGAGTTCTGCTTCTTGAAGTTCCATTTATGCAACAGTTAGTTCCGACCAAGCAATTTGATTGGCCAAGAGGCATTCAATGAGTGCTGATACAGCAGTACAACATCACTGGGACTGTTAACTTTGAACGCTGCATGTATCACTCCGCTTCACGGCCGTTCAAAACACGTTAATTAGTGTAAGATAGTGATGATAGTGGGATATGTTTGAACAGTGGATTTATGTTTATAGTATGGTGTAAGCATAGTTTCAAACAGCTGGTAGTTAAAAATACGCTCACATCCAGTCCAGTACCTACACACAGAAATTACACGATCCGACACACTGACTGCATTTGGTTCAGTTTTAAGGTGTTTTTTTATGCAGAAAGAAACAATATCATGTCACATTAATTCACTGAGATTAATTTGTTTTACAGAATGGTTATATTTTTAATAGTTTTTTAAAATGTTTTTCTGTCCTGTTTTTAGGTCATTTCTTCTTAGGTTGCTCATTGCCTTATTTGGAAACCTTTTATCTAAGCAATAGTACAAAAAGTACTGTAACTTGTAACACTTTTTGTTTACTCTAAAGAGTTAAACGAAACCAACTGGCCACCAAAAATGAGGAATAAATATCTGAAAATGAAAGTAAAAGAGATGCTCATTAAAAAAGCGACAGAGTAAATACAGCAATGAGGCGAAATAAAGAGATCTCATGTTGTTCATCGGTGCTGGCATGTTGATCAAGACCTGCGTGATGTGCACATATTTCACTTCAAAGGATCTAACAATGACTTTGAATCGTTATAGGCTCGTATTAGACTCTCTTTCCCCCAATTTTTATTTTATTTTCTCTGCATTTCATCCATGAGACCTGGGCAGTGTGCAACAATCGTGCCATAGTGATTTGAAACATGACTGTCAGTCACACGTGTGTGTGTGTATATGTGTGTATGGGGAGGTACGGGGAGAAGGGTGTATTCTTTATATACGCTGATGTCATCCAGCCACAGGATGGACAAACTAGACAGAAAGTGGGGCAACGGGAGACAAAACAAGTCTAATAGCATCGCCTCAGGTTGCTGCCTTTATCCGCGTGCCAAATAACCGAAAAACAAGCCCGGAGTCGCGGACTTGTCAACTGCGAGTTGTGCGTTTAAGAAGCAGGAAATGCTTTCAGCTAACGGCAGACACCGAGCTGACACTCACCTTCGTGACACATTGGACAACACTGTCCACTACTTGTCGCATATTCCTTGGGACGACAGCACAGCCCCGCTGTCATGAAGACAGCGACACACCCTAATAAA
>NW_024631696.1:0-5375 GCF_008729295.1 Plectropomus leopardus
CACAGTATGTAAATATTTGAAATAAAGTATGTATAGTATGCTGAGCATGTAAGTGTGTAAAAATAGAAATGTAAGTCAGTGCATTCTTTAATATTTAACATCTGCTTTTGTGTGTTTCACAGAGTTAAATACCCGAAAAAAAAGGAAGCGTGACGCTTGAGCTCCTGACACATAGAAGAGTAGAAGCTGGAAGATGTGTATCATCACTGCCTGTTAAAGGTGCGCCTGTCAGAAATGACCACATGGTGGCAGCATTGTGTTAGCAGCTGGATGTTCAGTTCAGCCGTAAACTTCAGGGTATGAAGGCACTGACCAAAAACTGGCTGCTATACCTGACTGAGACCCTGTGTGACGTCCTTACCCTCTTTGTGACATTCAGTACACGCACATGGATTCCTAATGAAGACATAAACATAACCTTAACTGGAGTAGCTAGTGTATTTATTTTGGACAATTAAATATTGGACTAATACACATGTACAGCATGAGAATGCTATGTGTGGGACCGACCCAAATCTAAACTGCAGAGTGAGTGATTTCCAATTCATTATAAGCTTAAGTAATATCCTTCCTATGGAGGAATGAATCTTTAATTTCAAACATGTAAAATCAGAACACACAAATAAGGACAAAAACAAAACAAAATGGTCCATACATCAATCGCAATAACAAATACTTTAGCCGCTTAAGTAACTTTCAAGGGACAGTGCACCCTAAAATAAATAAGACATATCCTCCTAACTGTAGTGCCGTTACTCAGTCTAGATTGTTTCGGTATGAGTTGCTGAGTGAAGCATAAATATTCTAAAAATTCAGTAGTGCTTGCTCAACTGAGGAAGACCGTTAATGTTTAAATCTCGTGCTGTCATGAGCACGAATCCCTCCTCCATGAATAGATTCACACTTCCTTTTGCGTGGCGATTCGGTTGGCCCGTGTCATGATTTCTGAAAAGAGACATTACTGATGAGTTTTTCAAATAATTAATTTGGCGCTTTGAGCACCAAAACCTGAGAGTCATCCAGTTCAGCTATATTATTGAAAAGGCAGACATCTTTACGACCGATATCTCCAACACTCTGCAACTCACACCAAAACGATCAAGACTGATAAGGAGAACTCCATGTGAGAGGGAAAACATGCATTTTTGATTATTGCGTGAACTGTCCATTTGAGATAAGTTCCTTCGAAGTAATCCATCTCAAGTCTGCAAAATACACAATTATTTGTAAAGAGAACTTTGTTTTTGTGTTGAGAGATTTCAAAAATACAAATTTCCACCATGTGATGGCGCCAGAGGAAAAGTCATAGAGATACTTTGCTTAAAATCCCCAAATATTTGTGCCAGTCTGTCCAGCAGAAGTGCAGATATTTCAGGAAATAAGTGGAAATTTTGACCTGCTCTTTGGGCTAAATATAAAAGTTAGGGAATCACAAAAAAACTGTAGGATTCTTCCTCTGGGGACCATGAATGTCTGTACAAAATATCATAATAATACATTTCATAGTTTTTAAGATATTTTCATTTGGACCAGTGTGGAGCAACCAACACTGCCTTCCTTCGATTTGCTAGCATGGCTAAAAATGTTTGTCTTCTGACTCAGTCTGAAGTATTTGGTAAAATCAGTGTTGGTGCAGGTGGCACAGTGTGGGCTGACAAAAGTGGCTGAATAAAAGTATGTGAGGCTGCTGAGATGTTCAACGCTGCTCTGTTCGTCTGTAATATCATCCCGCCTCCCTCAGCATCACTGAGCCATTGCCTAGCAACGCCAGCCTCCGTCTTATTTCTCAGGATCTCGTCCAGCCGTACCCGAGAGAGGGAGGCTGCCTCAGTCAGACACTCTCAGATCTGTTGTTTCTGGTCCTCTAATATTAAATTCATCCTTTGATGTCCGAAATCAATCTTGTGTTGGATAAGACGCCTTAAAATCTGAGCCAGATTTAGGGAGAGGCAAGAAAAAAAATTAATGTAACATCAAGAAAGTTATTATAGCTCATATGCATTCATGTTGTTCTGTTTGTGTGTGTGTGTGTGTGTGTGTGTGTGTGTGTGTGTGTTTTGTTATCAGCGTGTATTGTGATTCAGTGGGCGGGCACTTAACAAGCCTGCAGCTCATCTTGCCCTACTTTCCCCCCCAAAACAATGTGCATTAGAAAAACAAATGTTCACCTTCACTGAGCAGCCATGTTTGCGGAGCAGGATCGTCGAAATGAACAAAAACGTCCGAGCGGAGACGGTGTGAGGTGTGGTGTGTAAAACCAAACGTACACCAGAAAGCACTCACAGACCCTGGTTTAATGGTTCACCTTTACTTTGGACATTAATTGGGGATCACTGGAGAGCAGTTACTTCCATTATTAATAAGCTGTTATTTTCACTTTTAAGGATTGAATCACATGAATTACTTAAATTAAAGTTAAATTACCTTGATTTGGGGTCTTGAGTTTTAATGATTTGACTGATACAAAAATCACCTCTGATTTAGAAACCTTTATATTTTATTTTTATTTATTTACTCATTAATTATTGATTTATTATTCTAACATTATTAGTTTTGTAGTAGATATTTTATTTTTTTAGCCTTGCTGTTTTATCCATTAATGGTGAGTTTGAAAGGTTACAGATTGTTGGAAATGTGCTTATTCTCACCACATGTCTGTTAAATGTGAGGCTAAAGGTAGGAGATGTAAGCTCAGTTAAGGTTGAAAACGGGGAAACAACTAGCCTAGCTCCTTCCAAAGCTTAGTTAAAAGCCAACTATCAATACCTCTAAAGCTCACTAATTAATATGTCATATCTTATTGGTTTAATCCATACAAAAACCAAAGTGTACAAACTACAAATTGTGGTCTACAGCCATTCTGGAGCCTCTGTTACACTGTAATGTAACAGAAGAAAGCTGTTCAAAAGATATATCTCAAAGGTCCAGTATGTAGGTTTTAGGGGGATGTATTGGCAGAAATTGAATATGATATAATAAATACTGTGAACTGAGAACTTTGTTTTTGTTACCTTAGAATAAGACATTTAAATATACATAGGGAGCAGGTCACCCCCTCCACGTCTAGAGCGTTTGTAAAACAAAGATTTTTTTTGTTTTTCACGTGAAACTGCTTTTTTTTCAGTGTTTTTATTGGTTTACATCACCGGGTCTGTTAGTTTTGGAGAGGAATAGACCTCTGCAAATAATTTAGCTCCTAAAAAACCTCCTAACAATGCACAATGAAAGAATTCTAACCGGGAGAAGATTGACCTGGTTGCAATCTGCAATCCTCACCACTAGATGCCACTAAATTCCCCCAAACCTTACACACTGCTACTTTACAGAAGTTGACAAATTCAAAAGTTGAATACTTTTGGTCCTAACCAGGCTAGTTGTTGTATCCTGGGTTGAGCTAAATAAGTTAATTGTGTCCGGGGATCAGTTTTATATTTCGTGTGCAGACATGGTAGTGGTATAGATCTTCTCTGTCCAAAAGTCAAACTATTCGTAAAAAGTCTAACCTGGTTTTCAGTAGGTGAAAAAAAATACATGTAGGGCTTTCACAATTAATTCACAACAAATTCTGTATTTGTGAACCTCTCATCAGCACCTTATCAGATCACTTAGCACGTTAGTCTTTAGGAACATACTGGACTCATAAACAGACTCTCAGGAGCTGCGAGTCATTACAAGTTTTGACCTTGGCTCCATTGTGTGTTAATCGTGTTAGGGTAAGCCTAATTGCTTAAGGAGTCGCTGGCTTTACAGACCAAAGCCCGTCAGCGCTGGCCCAGCTCCTTATCCGCTCTGTTGTTCCTGTCAGGGATTCCTGTGAGGGAGACTGTGACAGGATCCCATAAAGAGCGGAGAGGGTGAACACCGGGTCAGAGCTGAGAGAGAAACAAAGGAAAGTACTTTTCAGGAAGTCTGTTTAACAGCGTCAGCTAGACTCGAATCAAATATTCAGATGTCCAAAGGCGAGCCGAATCCACTGCCGCAGGTGTAAGGTTAAGGTCAGTGAGTGGTGACACTCGGTCATGTAGGGTGAAGCAAAGCAGCTGACCTACTCTGAAAAATATATTATTTGGTTAAAGCTGTATCAGCAAAAGAACAATGTAGCCTGGTTATGAGGATTTAGAAACGACAAAAAGGGTTTTAAGACACAGTTTGACATTTTGGCGTATTTCACTTTCAAGGTAGATTAATACCACTCCTGTCTGCTAATCTCTCAGAAAGAAAGTATTTTCAAAAAATATTGAATGTTTTTATGATTTAAGAATGTTTCTAGAAATTTTGGATGTTTTTAGCATGTTTCCAGGATTTTAGAACATTTCAGGACATTTGTATGGTTTTAGGGTGTTTCTAGGATTTTAGGACATTAGGGGCTTAGTTCGGACCTATGTTGGGGGGTGTGGGGGTTCCTCCACTGGCACTTTTTTTGTAAACAAGCTCTGTTTTGATCCTGTTTTATGCACTCTGGCAGCTTATTTATACTAAAAGTACAAAAACATTACCTCTGTGAATCAATCTGTTTGTATTGTGAATTAGAAAATGGGTGGGGGGGGCCAGATTTAGCCCACGGGACGTAAGTTGAATATTCGTGATGGATAAGAACAGCTTCATCAGTTCCCGTCAGTGCATTTGCGATGGTCTTGTATACTTTTCCTGTGTTCTTTTAGAGGACGATGAAAATATAAAGCTGCGTTAAAAGCATGAGCCCCTCCACCTCCAGCCTGAAGTTATTTTGCTGATGCAGTGGAACTCCTGCTGGTAGGCGTAACACCCCCAGGAGCGACGCTCAGGGCTGCAGAGGCAGAGAGGCACTTTGGCTGAGACATTAGCTGCGCGGGGCTAATGTGCATTGGCGGGGCTGTTAAATAAGTCAGCAGTGATGTTAGCATGACAGCAAACAGCATCTGGTAATGGGGCCGTTTCAAACTCCGAAAGGTCATGTGTCAAGGGTTTTTGGATGTGACCCAGTATGTAGAACGAGAATATAATTTATTAAAATTAGTGTTATTATCACAACATGTCGTTCAGGTTTGCTTAGAAATTAAAATCAAACTACTTGTGACCTCTTGTCACTGGTTGCATAAATCTACCAATTATGACAAGTAAACCAAAGACCAGTTTTTTTTATTTATTTAAATATTTTAAAGAAGTAATGGTACATTAATGCACATGTGGGAGAGGGCAAAAATAACTGACAAAAGTCCTAAAAAGTAAACATAATTTGTTGCAGCAGAAATACTTTTGCTATCCGGTTCATCATCTTGTGAGCCTTCGTGGTGATTCCAGTCCCCAGTTAGCGGGCTACAACCGGCACGTAAAAAGTGGTAACTTTTCATTGGTAACAAAATCTGCTTTCCAGCACCTAAACCAATTATACAATT
>NW_024631697.1:0-1260 GCF_008729295.1 Plectropomus leopardus
GACTGGACAAAGAGGAAATCTTATTTTGAATTTGCTTTTCCTCTGAGAAAATGTTATTATTACTCACAACAATAATTAAATACATCATAATTAAATACATTAAGAATTATTCCAGCTGGTGGTTTGATCATTACGTCGCGTCACACGCGATCAGCCTCACGGCCTTATAAAAACTGCTTACAGCTTTGTCTTATCTGTGGTTATACCTTGGAAACAAGTATAAAGTTTAATTTGTCTGTTCTCAAACAGCATTTCAGTGGAAGCTACTCCAAGTGCAAACAGAGCTTTGAACCACTCCCACAGGGGGACAGCTGCCTGATGAGGAAGGCGTATAGTTATTCCTGTCTGACAGCACATACAGTGTTGATTCAGGGAGGACAGGACACTTGCCAAATTACCTGAAGATAGTTTTGATTAGAGGCGGGACAATTTGAGATTTTGTCATCCAGGTTGACATAATATTGTTTTAACATCCAACACTTGCCCTTGTTTCCCATAGACTGAAATGATGCTGAAAACAAGGCAGAGTGTTAGAATACAGCAAAGGCTTTGACACAGAAGAAGTCCAGATATGAAAGAGCGTAAATGTGTGAATTTGATGCTGTACTTCTATTAAATTCTATTTAATTTAAAAAGATTTAATTTAAGTATTTCTATTCTATTTTAAAATTAACCATGGTTTTATAGTTTTTACAATATACTTGAGAGTTTATTTTAAAATGACTTTTTCTAAAGGTTCTGTTACAGACAATTTGTTATTAAACAGGATTCATCTTAGGACTGATGAAATTCTTTGACCACAGATCAGTATGCCTTCTTAAATTATTTGAAGAGGGAAAGGTGGAAGCAGAGAAGGAAAGTCAGTGAAGACAACACGCCATGTGCTGTTAAAACACACAGAAACCAAACAATGTGAGATGGTTCAGCTGAAAAAACTAACACTATTCGTTGCTAAGCAGTCATTAGCAGTTGATGAGGAAGCTAGTTAATATCATTTCATCATGTATTATTTAATGTCATGTCTATCTTAGATGTAACATTATTGTGGAAAATGCTAATTTTCTCAGAGCCTGTGGTGTTTATTGTGTTGTTTTGTCAATTCAAAGGTCAGTGGTTTATTTATTAATTTAGCCCATACTTATTTTAGTTATTTTGAATTCAGGTAGCAAGTGGAAATCAGTTTAAAACTTTGCAAACCTCTAGGTGAGAATAAATCTACATAATTGTTTGTATTTGTATCAGAGACTATTCTTTATTTAT
>NW_024631698.1:0-2305 GCF_008729295.1 Plectropomus leopardus
AAAAAAAGTCTATTTCATACTCTGATGCATTTAGGGGCCTTTCAAAAACATTTAAATGGGTTTAATTTCCTTCAAAAACAGGAGAAAAATGTGATGAGCAACTTGAAAAAGTGTCCTGCAAACTGCAAAAAAAAAAAAAAAAAAAATAGATATTAGCACAAAAAGGACTCAATTTATAATATCTTAATTACATAGTTAAATTATGTTACAGAAAACAAAAAAAAATAGAAAATGTTTTAGCACTTTATTGGGGTCATTTTCTTGTTTTGTTTTCATAATTTTTTTTTTCTGATTTTGTTTGTTTTTTATTTTTAGGTTTTTTTTGGCTTATTTTCTGTTCATTTTCTTTTACCTTTTTAATTAATTTCTTGCTGCTGAGTTGCTTATGGCCATGTTTTTGAAGAAATCAAGACAATTTGCTCAGGTGTCAAAGGGTTAAAGAAAAAAAATCGCTTCTGTTTTTATAGAGCAGTTTTAAGGAAAGTAAAAAATAGTGAAAGTTTTGACTCAAATTTGTATCCAACAGAACAAAAATGTTAGTTTTTACCACTATCAGAACATTTTCCAAAAGCAAAATTTTACACTTTAACATTTTATTTCTTTTGTTTCACCGGAAGTAAAAAAAGTTCTGGAAAAACAGAAAAATCGTTTTTATATTTTAATTCAAAACAAAACAATTCTGGTTCACTGAGCGTTACTGCTTCGTCACAGAAAAATAAAAACCCGAAAATAATGAGATCACAAATCCAGAACGTGAACGGAGCAGGACAGGTCTCAGACGCTCGGAACCGGCTCCGTGGTTTGGGGTCCTCCTCCTGAACGGGGTCACCACTTTGGTCTCCTGGAGATCGAACCTGCGGCCTCTCAGAAACGGGACGAGGCCGGCGGCGCTCACTCCGGTACGGGCGGAGGCCAGTCGACGTCCACAGACTGAGAGAGGAGACACAGCTCAGAGTCAACATTTAACTCTGGAAACTGTTGTTAAAGACGACCTTTTACGCTTTTCCTTATTTTCTCTTTCATTATTCTACTATTTTTAAATTTTTTGAACTCTCTTTAGGGCCCGCTTTAATATTACGCACATTTCTAAGAATTAAAAAATGTTATACATTAATATTATTTTATACTTTCATTGATTTTTTTTAACCAACATCAGTCTTAATCATAAATATAAAATGTTCATTAATTTTCTGAATTTTAAACCTTTAGCAGATTTTTTTTTATTTGATGATTAAAGAAGTCACACTGATTTTTATGTTATTATTTTTTGGTGCACGGCGTCACGTGACCTGCACCTCGTTAAAGGCAGGTGTGCTGAAACTCATGAGTGTTGAAAACACCTTTGCTGTGAAGTCTGCCGACTGTTCGGTTTCTGTTCGGTTTTCTCAGTTGATTCTTTGAATAATTAGTTTTGTTTGATTTTAATTTTTTTGTAAAGGCCGCTTTTATTTTGGAGAAAGTTTTTTGGGGGGTTTTTCAGTTTCATTTTTGATGCAGAAGTTTTTAGCTTCTGCTCAAACAGCTCTGAAGCACCTGAAGCTCTCCGGATCATCGAGCAGTGAGTACGAACCAAAGATGTTTTTCTGTCCTTTAGCAGCTATTTTAAACTTGTTATTAACCCTTTGAAACCTGGATCGATGTCACTTTTCTTGTGCTGCATTCGGACGCCTCTCACGAGTATTTGCACCTTTGGACGCTGAGCAAATTAGTTTGATTTCTTTCAAAAACATTGAAAAAAATGGCAATGAGCAACTTGGCATGAAATGTCTGCAAAATGTGCAGAATTAGCAGATTTAGAAAATTATTTTACAGATTTTTAAGAATTTTTTGTTACGTCATTTCTTTGTTTTTTGTGTGTTGTTTGACTATTGTCTTTTGTTGTTTTATTTTTTTTCATTTTCAGGTAATTTTCTTTCACTTTTTACTAATTTTCTTGCCAATTTTTTTCCTTAGTCGCCTGTTGCTGCTTTCCAGGTTTCAAAGGGTTAAAAAACTGCAATAGTTACAACTTTTTAATTTGTTATATTGATGGAGGGTCCCCTTTAATTGTGCAAAGACATGAATAAAATAATAAAATAAAATGTTCCAGAGCAGCAGAGGAACTGACACTCTCGTGGTTTTTTTTCGGTCTCACCTCCACGTCGAGCTCCAGGATGTCCGTGTCGGTGTTGAGCAGCTGGCACAGGTTGGGTTTGGTGCGACCGAAGTCTCCGTGGACGAACTCTTTGATGTATCTGTTGGCTGACGTTCAGGAGAGAAGGTACAGAAACACGGCGGGAGTACATTTACTCAAGTACTGATACGC
>NW_024631699.1:0-3972 GCF_008729295.1 Plectropomus leopardus
ACAGCTGTGCCACCATGCAAACGTTGGAGCCATGGCAGGTGTGATATTAGTTTATACTGTTCCTGATAAGTTTTTTGAAAACAGCTGCTGCATTACGAGGTGTTACCTAAATAGATTTCAGGAAAAGAAAACTATGGCTGTAGTAGGTCAATTGATTCTCCCCATTGTCTTTAAATAAAGGACAAAATCAAGATTAAGTAAATTACCCTCTATTTCTTGTGACAAATCTAATTCATGGCAACAATAGTTGATGAAATTTAGAAATCTTACATTTGCATGTAAATCTGCACATTAGCACTACAATCTGTCACACAGAACCTCTGACTGCATATGCACAATTAAGATTTTTGAATTCCCTTTTCACAGTTTTTATCTATATTTTACCTTTTTTTGCAGCTTATGTATTACTTAGAAAATGTCAACTTCACCACATCATTTGGTGACCAAGTGTCATTTGATGAGAATGGTGACGCCTTACCAATATATGATATCATGAACTGGCTGTGGCTCCCTGATGGACAAACTAAAGTTCAGATTGTGGGGTTTGTTAAGAAGTCGGCCACGCGAGGTGAAGAACTGACACTCAATGAAGACATAATCTTCTGGAACTTTGACTCCAAACAGGTGACCTTCTTTTATTATTGGCTTTTGACTGTATGACACACAAATACTGAAACAAATGTGAAGAATAACTGTGACATAACGCTGCCAATCACTACAGCCACCCCGGTCAGTGTGCAGTGAGAGCTGTCCTCCAGGTACCCGCATGGCTAGAAAAAAGGGGCAGCCTGTATGCTGTTTCGACTGTGTCTCTTGTTCTGAAGGAAAGTTCAGCAACAAAACAGGTTGGTGTCATTTTAAAATTTTATGTTATCAAGTGGAAAATGAACTCGAATTTAGAAATATTACCCTTCTTGATGGCCAGATGATGCTGACAAGAAAGCACGTTGCCACTCCACTGGAGAATCACAGTATATTTCCTGGCATTGGCACTGGCCCACCCAACCTAACTGTCATTTATCACAGCCACAGTGTTCTTGCAGCAACAACCAACTAATATGGTATAATAGGCAACTTGTATCACAATCTCTTTTATTTTTTTGCATATTGTACAGCCCTAATCGGAGGAGCGTATTATCCTTAGAGTTTAGTAGAGGACATAGCCTATGCGAGATAGAACCCTTGTGTGTATTTCCATCTGCTTTCTACACAGGCAATGTGAGTTGTGACAGAGACCACAAGAAATGAAAAAAATGCCTGTTCTAATTTGCGACAGTAGGGAATTATTGTAAAAAGTTGCAGGGACAAAAATAATCTCTTGTTTTTTTTAGATTCCATGGAGTGTGCCAGTTGTCCAGAGGACTTCTGGTCCAGTGTCCAACGTGATCACTGTGTTCCTAAGAAAACGGAGTTCCTCTCCTATCATGAACCTCTGGGCATCTGTCTGACAACTGCCTCATTGCTGGGCACATTTATCTGTACTCTTGTCCTGGGCATCTTCATCTATCATCGTAGTACACCCATGGTACGCACCAACAATTCAGAACTTAGTTTCCTACTCTTGGTGTCACTAAAGTTATGTTTCCTTTGCTCACTGCTGTTCATCGGACGTCCCAGGCTGTGGACTTGCCAGCTAAGACATGCTGCATTTGGAATCAGCTTTGTGCTTTCTGTTTCTTGTATTTTGGTGAAAACCATGGTGGTTCTGGCCGTATTCAAGGCCTCAAATCCAGGAGGTGGAGCCAGTCTGAAGTGGTTTGGTCCTTTGCAGCAGAGAGGAACAGTTCTGGTTCTTACTTCTATTCAGGCAGCAATCTGCACTGCTTGGCTTGTCTCTTCCTCACCAGCTCCTCATAAAAACACTCAATACCACAATGACAAGATAGTTTATGAGTGTGTTGTTGGGTCCACAGTTGGTTTTGCAGTGTTACTGGGTTATATCGGCTTACTGGCTGTCTTCAGCTTCCTGTTAGCATTCCTAGCAAGGAATCTTCCAGACAACTTTAATGAGGCCAAGCTCATCACATTCAGCATGCTGATCTTCTGTGCAGTATGGGTGGCCTTTGTTCCTGCTTATGTCAACACCCCAGGCAAATATGCAGATGCAGTGGAGGTATTTGCCATCCTGGCCTCAAGCTTTGGCCTGTTGGTTGCACTGTTTGGACCAAAATGCTACATAATTCTGCTGAGACCAGAGAGGAACACAAAGAAAGCAATCATGGGTCGTGAAACCCCCAAGACATAAAGCGAAACCTATGATGCTGTCTGTATTTTACTGTGCTTTACAACCTTAAAATAGCTTAGTTGGGTTTTAAAGTTTCTTTATATAAAAGAAAAAAGCAGAACAAAATGAAGAGGAATAAAGTTTAAAATGAATATCCAAGTGTTCTATTATCATTGCTTTTTTGTAATTTACTAATTCCAGGGATTTGATGGAAATTAATAAACAAAATCCATAGATGTCTGACTGTTAGGTAGTTTTTTTTGCTCTCTGTTGACTCAAAAGATTAGAGGCTATACTTTATTCCAAATGGCATAGGCTTGGCACTAGTCTCTCAATTACCCTTTCATTGGTTGTGATTTCTTGAAGCATTCACAATTGTGCTCTTCTCAACTGAAAATTCTATTTCTTAGGTTTGAAAAGACCCAATAACAATGTTAATTTAAATTAACTTTCAGGTAGAAAACCCTTGTGTCACTTCCATAAAATTAAATGGCGCTGAGCAAACGCTGCCTTAATTGTTATTTTGCATTCGACCAAAAGGACTGACACCATGAACCCTATTCAAAGACTTATACATGCCTGTGAAGAACACACACTGAAGACTGAATCCACCAAAGAAGGTGCTGTCACAGGCTGTAAAACTGAAAATTGCATTTGAACTCCAGTCAGCTGGCCACAGCCGATTTGACGCATTCCCCTGTCAACATACTGTAGTTCTTGGCAGTGACAGAAAGAAAGCAAGAATGCCATGTTTTGGGATGCAGGCTTTCATAAAGGGGCTGACCCTGCCTTTGCAACTCTGATCATTGGTCTGTTCCTTGAACAACATGGTGGTAGTTGGGCTTCTGTGATCTCTAGTGCCAGAGAGCACTTCTTACAGTGAAGCACACTAAATGTAGTCTTAAATCTTCAGGCCCAAACACACCAACAGACATCAGAGAGCTAGCGGCGATGAAAGCCCCATGCTGCATAGCCTTGTGTCGTGTTTGCCAAAAAGGTTGCATATGAACACATCTGGCCAACCACCCACAACAACAAGACCTATGGTCTGTGCCTGTGGAAATAGGAAATACCCCTCCATACTAGCAGCTGGTGGTGGTCTGTAGTTGCCATTCAAAAAGGAAAAGTGAGAGGTCATCTTGACACTAGTCATCACCATTTAGCACATCAGCAACCCAATACAATGTTGAATGAATATTCACCTTTCACCAGTGAACAACAAAACAAACCATCAGGAAACATTTCTGCAAGCGCTCATTTCTGCAATTGCTAAAGAAAAACAATCTTGCCTAATATAAGGTTTGTTTCAGCCTCACTCCCTCTTGACTTTAGCTTTGTTTACATTCCTCACTTCCATTTCTCTTTTCGTGTGCTGAGCTGAACTGCCAGAGTATTTTCATTCACTGACAGGCTCCACTGTTGCCCACACAAATTCAAAATGCTAACTCAGTGGAAAAGAAGCTGACAAGGGGCGACGAGTGTTAAGTTGTGCATTCTGAAAGAAACAGCAACATTTCTTCACATATAGTACTGAAACATAATTGAAAAGAGGTATGAATTTTTCAAGTCACTTTTTAATCACATCTAGAGCAATATTTGTGAACTTTGTCAGATTTATATTTTTTTCGTAAAAAATATGTATAAGATAATGTCACTGTTGAATAAAAACGTTTTAAAAAAAGTAAATCTAACTGTTAAATGTTGTATGTAAATGTTATATGTTAGATATTAAATCTAAATGTTAATAT
>NW_024631700.1:0-5411 GCF_008729295.1 Plectropomus leopardus
TATAAGGAGATCCTGTGGGTGTGTCATTAACATGTTTATGTCCATATAAGGAGAGCATCAGGGCATTTGGTTCCTGGACTTGAAGAGTGGTTCTGGCAGCGCCGGTCAGGGCGTGCCGCCCATAAAAGCCGACGTTGTCATGACGATGGACTCCAGCGATTTCAGCAAGATGTTTGCAGGTGAGTTGTCACCGCGGTAACGGCCTCAGTGGGGTCTGGCGGTGCCGTTTCCATGGTGACAGCAGTGTTTTCCTGCTGTTTCAGGGAAGCTGAAGCCCACGCTGGCGTTCATGTCGGGGAAGCTGCGGATCAAAGGTGACATGACGCTCGCCATGAAGCTGGAGAAACTCATGAGCCGCATGAACAAGGCCAAACTGTGAGACTGAAGCCCCGCCCCTGGGCCCTCTCAGGCCCCGCCTCTGGGGCCCCTCAGGCCCCACCCCCGTTCGAAGCTGTACGTGTTGCCTTATCAATGAAAAAATAATAATACTAACATGTTAATAAAATCTACCTTGGTAATAAACTGACAGCTGTGTGTTTCATCAACAAGCCCTCAGAAATAAACCGACACTCAACCTACGGCCCGTGGGCCAAATCTGGACCCTGATAGGGCCACTGGTGGCCCCCCGAATATTTTCTAATTCGCAATCAAAACAAAGTGACTAACGCTGTGAACAGTTTTTGTCCTTTTAGTACTCATGAAGTGTCAGAGACATAAAACGGCATCGAAACAGATCAGAGGACACAGCTAAGACACTAAAGTCCTAAAATCCTACAAATGTCCTAAAATCCTAGAAACATCTTTAAGTCCATAAAATGTCCTTAATTCTGAGAAATGTCGGAAAATACAAAACGTCCTAAAATCCTGCAAATGTTGTAAAAACCTGAAATTACTTAAAATCGTGATCCTGATCTGAAAAATGTCCCAAAAAATGTCGTAAAAATCCTAGAAATGTTCTGAAATCTGAGAATCCGAGAAACATGGGGCCCCGTGAACGGCCCACAGAAGAAGAACAACGAGTTAAAATCTTGTAGTTTTATGTATATAGCCGTTATCACAGAGAAAGTTTTTTTACTTTTTGTTTGTTTTTTGTTTGTTTGTTTGTTTGTTTTGTTCTTGTTTTTATTTTATTTTTGCTGTTAGTTTTCAGCTGATCGTCTTGTGCTTTTTACTAATTTCCTGATAATTTCTGGCTCATTTCCTCCCATGTTTTAAATCAGGTTAATCCGCCAAAGGTTTCAAGGGGTTAAACAACAGACCGAAAAGATTTATTTTTACAAACAAACAAACAAACAAATAAACAGTGAAACAAACAAGCAGGTAAACAAACAAGCACACAGATAAACAGATGACGCAGCAGTTTTGAAACATGTTGTTGTTGTTTATTGTTGTTGTTGTTGATGACCTCGGTGAGAGCGGAGAGAGCCCACGTGCGGATCAGCGGCAGGACTTCCGGTGTTGATGATGTAATCAGGGCTCCGCGTGCGCGCAGGTGACTTCAGGTGCGCGGAGGCTTCTTGAGGCTCGCGCGGCATCTCGCGGCTGATCGGAGCATCTCGGCGGGCAGAGAGCAGCACGATGACGGCCTGGTTCTGGATCAGCCTGCTGACTGCAGCCCGCCTCTGCACGACGCACCCGCCGCACCGGGACCGGGACCAGGACCGGGACCGGGACCGGGACCAGGACCGAGGAGCCGCCGTCCTGCAGAGCCTTCCCTGGGCCCCCCTCAGCCCGGGAGCCGCGGCCCCGGGGCCCGTCTGGAAGTCTGCGAGAGGTAAAGTCTGAGTGTGAGCTGCAACAGAAAGGGTTAATGGTTTTTAATAGTGAACTCTGAAAAGTTTCAGCGTTTTTTTGGCTCAGAATTTAACTGAATTTATGTCGGAGGACGTTAAATGTTTAGACTCACACCTGCTGTAAAAAAAAAAAAACAACAAAAACCCCAAAACTTATTCACCCAAACTGAAGAAATCTGCAAACTTCTTTTTTTCTTAAATCGTCTGTTGTTACCAGAAACTTAAAATTTTAAAGTCACAACGACTTCAAAACTTTAACCAACAAAAATAAAATAAAATAACAAAATGAAACACAGACAATTTTGAAAAGTTAAAAAAAAACAAAACAAACAAAAAAAACAACAACAGGGAAATGTATGGAGAGAAAAAAGGTTTGAAAATTATAATTTTTCAAAATAATTTTAAATATTTTATGACATTTGGTATTATAGCTTTCTAGATTTTTTTCTTGTGCATTTTACAGAATAATAGTAGTTGCAGGATAATTCTTTAATACTATTTTACCAGCAATATTCACACCTCCTGCTTCATTCAGCCAAAAATTATTTATCTGAAGAAAAGAAAATAAAACTTTCGTGCCTTTAACCCCTTCAGCTCATTTTTCTTTTATAATTTGAGCCCATTTTTTTTTTTTTTTTTTTTTTTTCTTGATCTATTTTGAGTTTTTTCGGCAGTTTTAGCCTCCGTAGAATTTTGTCTCACAGTCGTGGAAAGAAAAGGTCCCAAATGCACATTTAGGTCTGTTTTTGGAAATGTATGCAAAAAGCAGATATTTAATTGGCTGATGCCTGTGTGCATATTTAAATGTAACATTTCAGGATGATGTCAGTAATCAGCTGAATCAGCTATAAGTTTCGTGCTGTCCGATCGATAAAGGCAAAAACACCCAAAAAAATCTTATAAAAGAGATTAAAATCAGGCTGCTTGTGCCACAAAAAGGCCTAAAAAGCTATTAAAAAGTCTAAAATCAACCAGTCAAATCTTAAAAATGCAAAGACGTAGAGGAAAGATTTTCTGAATCGCTTTTTCCAATTTCCAAAGTGTTTAATGTTGCAATCAACGTTTGAGCAAAACAGTTTTGAACTCTGCATAAAAAATGTTGTTCATGTGTTTCTGTGTGAAATTGTCCTTAAATTGAATCTCTTAATTAAAGTCTTAAATATAATCTGCCTGAAGCTGAAGGAACTGGAAGTAAGAGTTTATCAGCTGGAGCAGATTCATGGTGCTTTCTGTTAAAAATGTGAAGCAGAAATGCATTTGTGTTTAACTTGATGTGAACAGGATGTTTTTGTCTCAGAGCGCGGCCGTGACAGCGGCGATGTCGTCGGCGATGACGGAGAGGCGGCAGATCTGGGACGACCTCAGTTCGGCTGCAGCGACGGATCTCTAGCTATTCGCTTCTCGCTCATCCGACACTCGGCTGTTCGGCTGCAGGGTGAGTTTGATTCACTCAGCAGCTGCTGAAATCTCCATCTGTGTTCATGTTTAACCCTGAAAAGCCTGAGAAAATGGGCTTTTTTCCTCCGAAAACAGGAGAGTTAAGCAGTGACAGAAGAAATTAAAAAATGAGCAAGAAATCAGCAAAAATTACCTGGAAAAAAAAAAGAAAAGTTATAAAAAACTAATGACCTGGAATGAGTGCTTTGAAAATAAAAAAATTATGCTGCTTAATCTGAAACGTGTCGTTATGACCATTATAAATGTTGTTTTTCCTTACTTTGGTGAAATAATTTTATAAACCTTTTTTTTTGTTTTTAAATTATGGAACATTTCTCACAAAGTTGTTCATTACTTTTCTCCATGTTTTTGAAATAAATCGCAGTGATTGGCTGAGTTCAAAGGGTTAAATACATGTGAAAGGCGTCATGAAGCAGCACAAGAAAAGTAGTGTCACTCCAGGTTTCAAAGGGTTAACTCGGCAGGTTAAAACCTCAAAGATTTAAATGCACATACTCAAATACTGCAATAATTAAAGTAAAACAGTAAAAAATAAAATGATAATTAAATAGCTGATAAGACCTTTTGGAGGAAGGATTTTATGAATTGATTTTTCTGATGTTGCATTTTAAAATCTAAATTACTGGTACATTTTTATTGATTTTGAACTTCGCTCTCCACATTCTGAAGAAGGCCGAATTCAGACGTAAAATCAGACATAAATCAATCAATAACATAACCGTAATGATAAAAAGTCCTCCGGTTCGTCTCGTTTGGCGGCGCTGAAGGTGAAATGTGACGTTGAGACGGCGCCCCCTGCTGGGCTCATCACTTTGTCCTCATGTCTCTGACAGACGGGAGGACGCTGCGGGACGGATGTCCAGCTTCTGTTCGGACCGTTGGACCGTGGCTGCTGATGAACTTCCCTTACACCAACTGCTGCACGGCATTATGGGTAAAAATGTTTCCTTTGTCCCGAGCGGTGAATGAAATAACGAGGTCGTGAATCGTGCGGACTGAGATTTTTCTGGAAAAAACGAACCCTCCGGAGTCTCTGCAGTAATTACAGACAAATACTACACGTTTTATAATTTACTTCTGAAAATTTGAATGAGTGCAACTTTTCTAATGATTCCCTTTAATTTAGTTTTGTCTTTGCGGAAACATTGCGGTTTTTAGATTGACGGTTTCCTCTTCAGAGAAATGATGAACTTTAAAATTAACTGCACTTTGAGTTCTGATCATCTATTAAAATGTTTTTAACAGCAAAATCTAGATTTCATTAGATTAGTAAAATATCGGCAGGTGTTCTTGGCATAAATGTATTAATGTTTTTGGTTTTAACGTGACTAAATATTTTGGTCCGGTTGGACTCTGGAGACGCCGTCCTTCACTTGGACAAAATGATTCTTTCATTAACGAGATGAAAAATGTGAGTTTGAGCCGTAAGATGCTGGTTGGTTTTTAAAGAGAACATGATGCTCAAACTGGTTTCTTTTTTCTCGACAGCTTTCAAACGGCTCGTGGTTTCGCCAGCTAAAGCTGCGTTACTTCGACCACCTGCTGCAGGCAAACGTGACGGGCGTGGCGGCCTGTGAGAACCCTGCAGCGTCAGGTCAGCCGCCGCCGGTGGTGACGTGCAGAACCACAGACGTGAAGGTGAAACTGCCTCTTGGAACCAGACTGAAGACGATAAGAGCTGTGGGCAAAGACGGCGTCGTCTGGAGGACGCTCACAGCGAGCCCGGGCGCCACGTACGTTCAGATATCGAAGGCGGCGGATATGGTAAGGAAGCGGTAACCGTGGTGAGGTTTGTGTACAGTTCAGGGTGAGCGCTAACGACCAAATGTTTTACAGGACGCTTCTTTCGAAATGGCTTTCATCGACTCCACCGGGGAGGCTTTCACCGTGCGGGTGGCATGTTCAAATGCAGTAACACAAACGGGGAAGACTCGTCGCCGCAGAACGCTGTATGACCCCAACCTGTGGGAGCTGTGGGACTTTGAGGAGGTTCCTGTAGAACCGTACAGCCCAGGACCAACCACCACGACCTCCGACTCAACCGCGGTAACAACGCCATCTGGGACCACACAGTCAGGAGTCACGAATGGTGCAGCAAATAATTTTGAGCTGTGGGGATTCGACCAAATTCCTGATGGACCGTTTACTGGAGACACAGCT
>NW_024631701.1:0-7356 GCF_008729295.1 Plectropomus leopardus
CTGTTTTGAGGTGTTTTTAGGTGTTTTTGGGACATGTCAGATTTTGACATTTTTGCCTTACTATAGCCTTGCCTTTTTGGTCATTTTTTTCAGATGCGTTATTTTGGTGTTTTTGGCCATTTTTGCAACAAACTATGCAGTGGCGTGTCTCGGCACGCTATTTTATACTGTTTTGAGGTGTTTTTAGGTGTTTTTGGGACATGTCATATTTTGACATTTTTGCTTTACTATAGCCTTGCCTTTTTGGCCATTTTTTTGACATGCAGTATTTTGGTGTTTTTGGCTGTTTTTGCAACAAACTATGCTGTGGCATGTCTCGGCACAATATTTTATGTTGTTTTGAGGTGTTTTTAGGTGTTTTTGGGACATGTCAATTTTTGACATTTTTGCCTTACTATAGCCTTGCCTTTTTGGTCATTTTTTCAGATGCATTATTCTGGTGTTTTTGGCTGTTTTTGCAACAAACTATGCTGTGGCGTGTCTCGGGGCACGCTATTTTATGCTGTTTTGAGGTGTTTTTAGGTGTTTTGGGGACATGTCATATTTTGACATTTTTGCCTTACTATAGCCTTGCCTTTTTGGTCATTTTTTTTCAGATGCGTAATTTTGGTGATTTTGGCCATTTTTGCAACAAACTATGCTGTGGCGTGTCTCGGCACGCTATTGTATGCTGTTTTCAAGTGTTTTCAGCTGTTTTGGGGACATGTCATATTTTGAAATTTTTTGCCTTACTATAGCCTTGCCTTTTTGGTCATTTTTTTCAGATGCATTATTCTGGTGTTTTTGGCTGTTTTTTGCAACAAACTATGCTGTGGCGTGTCTCGGCACGCTATTTTATGCTGTTTTGAGGTGTTTTTAGGTGTTTTTGGGGACATGTCATATTTTACTATAGCCTTGCCTTTTTGGTCATTTTTTTTAGATGCATTATTTTGGTGTTTTTGGCCGTCTTTACAACAAACTATGCTGTGGCGTGTCTCGGCACGCTATTTTATGCTGTTTTGAGGTGTTTTTAGGTGTTTTGGGGACATGTCATATTTTGACATTTTTTGCCTTACTATAGCCTTGCCTTTTTGGTCATTTTTTTTCAGATGCGTTATTTTGGTGTTTTTGGCCATTTTTGCAACAAACTATGCTGTGGCGTGTCTCGGCACGCTATTTTATGCTGTTTTGAGGTGTTTTTAGGTGTTTTTGGGGACATTTCATATTTTACTATAGCCTTGCCTTTTTGGTCATTTTTTTTGAGATGCATTATTTTGGTGTTTTTGGCCGTCTTTGCAACAAACTATGCTGTGGCGTGTCTCGGCACGCTATTTTATGCTGTTTTGAGGTGTTTTTTAGGTGTTTTTGGGACATGTCAATTTTTGACATTTTTGCCTTACTATAGCCTTGCTTTTTTCGCCATTTTTTTGACATGCAGCATTTTTGTGTTTTGGGCCGTTTTTGGATCACTCCATGCTATGGCGTGTCTCGGCACGCTATTTTATGCTGTTTTGAGGTGTTTTTAGGTGTTTTTGGGACATGTCATATTTTGAGATTTTTGCCTTACTATAGCCTTGCCTTTTTGGTCATTTTTTTTAGATGCATTATTTTGGTGATTTTGGCTGTTTTTGCAACAAACTATGCTGTGTGGTGTGTCTCGGCACGCTATTGTATGCTGTTTTCAAGTGTTTTCAGCTGTTCTGGGCACATGTCATATTTTGACATTTTTGCCTTACTATAGCCTTGCCTTTTTGGTCATTTTTTTGACATGCATTATTTTGGTGTTTTTGGCCATTTTTGCAACAAACTATGTTATGGCATGTCTCGGCACGCTATTGTATGCTGTTTTCAAGTGTTTTCAGCTTTTCTGGGCACATGTCAATTTTTGACATTTTTGCTTTACTATAGCCTTGCCTTTTTGGTCATTTTTTTTTTAGATGCATTATTTTGGTGTTTTTGGCCGTTTTTGCAACAAACTATGCTATGGCGTGTCTCGGCACGCTATTTTATGCTGTTTTGAGGTGTTTTTGGGACATGTCATATTTTGACATTTTTGCCTTACTATAGCCTTGCCTTTTTGGTCATTTTTTGACATGCATTATTTTGGTGTTATTGGCCGTTTTTGGATCACTCTATGTTATGGCGTGTCTCGGCACACTATTTTATGCTGTTTTGAAGTGTTTTCAGCTGTTTTGGGGACATGTCATATTTTGACATTTTTGCCTTACTATAGCCTTGCCTTTTTGGTCATTTTTTCAGATGCATTATTCTGGTGTTTTTGGCTGTTTTTGCAACAAACTATGCTGTGGCGTGTCTCGGCACGCTATTTTATGCTGTTTTGAGGTGTTTTTAGGTGTTTTTGGGACATGTCATATTTTGACATTTTTGCCTTACTATAGCCTTGCCTTTTTGGTCATTGTTTTGACATGCATTATTTTGGTGATTTTGGCTGTTTTTGCAACAAACTATGCTGTGGTGTGTCTCGGCACGCTATTGTATGCTGTTTTCAAGTGTTTTCAGCTCTTCTGGGCACATGTCATATTTTGACATTGTTGCCTAACTATAGCCTTGCCTTTTTGGTCATTTTTTTTTAGATGCATTATTTTGGTGTTATTGGCCGTTTTTGCAACAAAGTATGCTGTGGCTTGTATCGGCACGCAATTTCATGCTGTTTTCAAGTGTTTTCAGCTGTTTTTGGGACATGTCATATTTTGACATTTTTGCCTTACTATAGCCTTGCCTTTTTGGTCATTGTTTTGACATGCATTATTTTGGTGATTTTGGCTGTTTTTGCAACAAACTATGCTGTGGCGTGTCTCGGCACGCTATTTTATGCTGTTTTGGGGTATTTTGAGGTGTTTTTGGGACATGTCATATTTTGACATTTTTGCCTTACTATAGCCTTGCCTTTTTGGTCATTTTTTTAACATGCTATATCATGGTGTTTTTGGCCGTTTTTGCAATAAAATATGCTATGGACTGTCTCCGTACACCATTTTTTGCTGTTTTGAAGTGTTTTCAGCTGTTTTTGGGACATGTCATATTTTGACATTTTTGCCTTACTATAGCCTTGCCTTTTTGGTCATTTTTTTGACATGCATTATTTTGGTGTTTTAGACCATTTTTGCAACAAACTATGCTGTGGCGTGTCTCGGCACGCTATTTCATGCTGTTTTGAGGTGTTTTTAGGTGTTTTTGGGACATGTCAATTTTTGACATTTTTGCCTTACTATAGCCTTGCCTTTTTCGCCATTTTTTTGACATGCAGCATTTTTGTGTTTTGGGCCGTTTTTGGATCACTCCATGCTATGGCGTGTCTCGGCACGCTATTTTATGCTGTTTTGAGGTGTTTTTAGGTGTTTTTGGGACATGTCATATTTTGAGATTTTTGCCTTACTATAGCCTTGCCTTTTTGGTCATTTTTTTTAGATGCATTATTTTGGTGATTTTGGCTGTTTTTGCAACAAACTATGCTGTGGTGTGTCTCGGCACGCTATTGTATACTGTTTTCAAGTGTTTTCAGCTGTTCTGGGCACATGTCATATTTTGACATTTTTGCCTTACTATAGCCTTGCCTTTTTGGTCATTTTTTTGAGATACATTATTTTGGTGTTTTTGGCCGTTTTTGCAACAAACTATGCTGTGGCGTGTCTCGGCACGCTATTTTATGCTGTTTTGAGGTGTTTTTAGGTGTTTTTGGGGACATGTCATATTTTGACATTTTTGCCTTACTATAGCCTTGCCTTTTTGGTCATTGTTTTGACATGCATTATTTTGGTGTTTTTGGCCGTTTTTGCAACAAACTATGCTGTGGCGTGTCTCAGCACGCTATTGTATGCTGTTTTCAAGTGTTTAGAGCTGTTTTGGTGACATGTCATATTTTGACATTTTTGCCTTACTATAGCCTTGCGTTTTTGGTCATTTTTTCAACATGCTATATCATGGTGTTTTGGGCCGTTTTTGCAATAAAATATGCTGTAGCGTGTCTCTGCACGCTTTGGGGACATGTAATATTTTTCCATTTTTGCCTTACTATAGCCTTGCCTTTTTGGTCATTTTTTTGAGATGCATTATTTTGGTGTTTTGGGCCGTTTTTGGATCACTCAATGCTATGGCGTGTCTCGGCACGCTATTTTATGCTGTTTTGAGGTGTTTTTGGGACATGTCAAATTTTGACATTTTTGCCTTACTATAGCCTTGCCTTTTTGGACATTTTTTTGACATGTATTATTTTGGTGATTTTGGTCATTTTTGCAACAAACTATGCTGTGGCGTGTCTCGGCACGCTATTTTATGCTGTTTTGAGGTGTTTTTAGGTGTTTTTGCGACATGTCATTTTGACATTTTTGCCTTACTATAGCCTTGCCTTTTTGGTCATTTTTTCGAAATGCTATATCATGGTGCTTTGGGCCGTTTTTGCAACAAACTATGCTGTGGCGTGTCTCGGCACGCTATTTTATGCTGTTTTTAGGTGTTTTTAGATGTTTTTGGGAAATGTCATATTTTGACATTTTTGCCTTACTATAGCCTTACCTTTTTGGTCATTTTTTTGACATGCATTATTTTGGTGTTTTTGGCCGTTTTTGGAACAAACTATGCTATGGCGTGTCTCGGCACGCTATTGTATGCTGTTTTCAAGTGTTTTCAGCTGTTTTGGGGACATGTCAATTTTTGACATTTTTGCCTTACTATAGCCTTACCTTTTTGGTCATTTTTTTTGACATGCATTATTTTGGTGTTTTTGGCCGTTTTTGGAACAAACTATGCTATGGCGTGTCTCGGCACGCTATTGTATGCTGTTTTCAAGTGTTTTCAGCTGTTTTGGGGGACATGTCACATTTTGACATTTTTGCCTTGCCTTTTTGGTCATTTTTTTTGACATGCATCATTTTGGTGTTCTTGGCCATTTTTTGCAACAAACTATGCTGTGGCGTGTCTCGGCACGCTATTTTATGCTGTTTTGAGGTGTTTTTAGGTGTTTTTGGGACATGTCATATTTTGACATTTTTGCCTTACTATAGCCTTGCCTTTTTGTTAATTTTTTGACATGCATTATTTTGGTGTTTTGGGCCGTTTTTGGAATAAACAATGCTGTGGCGTGTGTCAGCACGCAATTTCATGCTTTTTTCAAGTGTTTTCAGCTGTTTTTGGGACATGTCATATTTTGACATTTTTGCCTTACTATTGCCTTGCCTTTTTGGTCATTTTTTTGACATGCATTATTTTGGTGATTTTGGTCATTTTTGCAACAAACTATGCTGTGGCGTGTCTCGGCACGCTATTTTATGCTGTTTTGAAGTGTTTTTCAGCTTTTTTTTGGGACATGTCATATTTTGACATTTTTGCCTTACTATTGCCTTGCCTTTTTGGTCATTTTTTTTGACATGCATTATTTTGGTGATTTTGGGTCATTTTTGCAACAAACTATGCTGTGGCGTGTCTCGGCACGCTATTTTATGCTGTTTTCAAGTGTTTTCAGCTGTTTTTGGGGACATGTCAATTTTTGACATTTTTGCCTTACTATAGCCTTGCCTTTTTGGCCATTTTTTTTGACATGCATTATTTTGGTGTTTTGGGCCGTTTTTGCAAAAAACTATGCTGTGGCGTGTCTCGGCACGCTATTTTATGCTGTTTTGAGGTGTTTTTAGGTGTTTTTGGGACATGTCAATTTTTGTCATTTTTGCCTTACTATAGCCTTGCCTTCTTGGTCATTTTTTTGATATTAATTATTTTGGTGATTTTGGTAATTTTTGCAACAAACTATGCTGTGGCGTGTCTCGGCACGCTATTTTATGCTATTTTGAGGTATTTTGAGGTGTTTTTGGGGACATGCCATATTTTGACATTTTTGCCTTACTATAGCCTTGCCTTTTTGGTCATTTTTTTGACATGCATCATTTTGGTGTTTTTGGCCGTTTTTGCAACAAACTATGCTGTGGCGTGTCTCGGCACGCTATTTTTGCTGTTTTGAAGTGTTTTCAAGCTGTTTTTGGGACATGTCATATTTTGACATTTTTGCCTTACTATTGCCTTGCCTTTTTGGTCATTTTTTTGACATGCATTATTTTGGTGATTTTGGTCATTTTTGCAACAAACTATGCTGTGGCGTGTCTCGGCACGCTATTTTATGCTGTTTTCAAGTGTTTTCAGCTGTTTTTGGGACATGTCAATTTTTGACATTTTTGCCTTACTATAGCCTTGCCTTTTTGGTCATTTTTTCGACATGCTATATCCTGGTGTTTTGGGCTGTTTTTGCAATAAAATATGCTGTGGCGTGTCTCGGCACGCTATTTCATGCTGTTTTGAAGTGTTTTCAGCTTTTTTTGGGACATGTCATATTTTGACATTTTTGCCTTACTTTTGCCTTGCCTTTTTGGTCATTTTTTTGACATGCATTATTTTGGTGTTTTGGGCCGTTTTTGCAACAAACTATGCAGTGGCGTGTCTCGGCACGCTATTTTTTTTGCTGTTTTGAGGTGTTTTTAGCTGTGTTTGGGAAATGTCATATTTTGACATTTTTGCCTTACTATAGCCTTGCCTTTTTGGTCATTTTTTTGACATGCATTATTTTGGTGTTTTGGGCCGTTTTTGCAAAAAACTATGCTGTGGCGTGTCTCGGCACGCTATTTTATGCTGTTTTGAGGTGTTTTTAGGTGTTTTGGGGACATGTAATATTTTGACATTTTTGCCTTACTATAGCCTTGCCTTCTTGGTCATTTTTTTGACATTAATTATTTTGGTGATTTTGGTAATTTTTGCAACAAACTATGCTGTGGCGTGTCTCGGCACGCTATTTTATGCTATTTTGAGGTATTTTGAGGTGTTTTTGGGACATGTCATATTTTGACATTTTTGCCTTACTATAGCCTTGCCTTTTTGGTCATTTTTTTGACATGCATTATTTTGGTGTTTTTGGCCATTTTTGCAACAAGCTATGCTGTGGCTTGTCTCGGCACGCTATTTCATGCTGTTTTCAAGTGTTTTCAGCTGTTTTTGGGACATGTCATATTTTGACATTTTTGCCTTACTTTTGCCTTGCCTTTTTGGTCATTTTTTTGACATGCATTATTTTGGTGTTTTGGGCCGTTTTTGCAACAAACTATGCAGTGGCGTGTCTCGGCACGCTATTTTTTTTGCTGTTTTGAGGTGTTTTTAGCTGTGTTTGGGAAATGTCATATTTTGACATTTTTGCCTTACTTTTGCCTTGCCTTTTTGGTCATTTTTTTGACATGTATTATTTTGGTGTTTTGGGCCGTTTTTGCAACAAACTATGCAGTGGCGTGTCTCGGCACGCTATTTTTTTTGCTGTTTTGAGGTGTTTTTAGCTGTGTTTGGGAAATGTCATATTTTGACATTTTTGCCTTACTATAGCCTTGC
>NW_024631702.1:0-3213 GCF_008729295.1 Plectropomus leopardus
AAATTGGACCTGAAGCATCAGTGCTTTCATTTCTTGCTCAGAGTATTTTGACTTCTTGGCTGCATCGCACCTCTCCATGTCATAAACTCTCAGGGCAAGGTCTCTAAATTAAGAATATATTGGGCGTGAGATATATAAATGACGGTTGTTTTCAGCGGCCGCATTTATCTACTCTCGATCACTCTTACACTGTTGTTGGTGACATAAGAATGTTTCATGGATCACACCAAAAAAACCTGTTGTAGGATGATTTCAGATCCTCACTGATTTGTACATTAAATGAGGGCCTATGTCTTTTTGTCTCAGTGTGTGTTTTGGTATGTGCAAAAGTTGTTTTTTCAGTTTTCCATGCATATTTGTATTTATTTCTAAGTGAATGTGCATCAGTGAAGGTTAAGATGTGTGTAAATGTCTACAGCGAACCCTCTTTTAGTGTTATTAATATTAATTAATGCGCGCTGTCAGAGAGGCAAAGAAACAATTCATTGCTCACATTTATTGTATTAAGTGCTTCATGACTTATTAATGAGCATTTTTAAGGTTAGAGAAAAGAAAAGGAAGGGAAAATAAAAGAGAAGGGCAAACTATAAATTAAATCCTCCCATAAACACTAAAGTCTATTTAAGTAATTTGCGAGCGCATTGAAATGTGGATTCTTTGGCCTTTTTTAGTTTTCATTCATTAGACGATGAATCTGTTGGCATATCGTCATTTTGATCCTGAATATTTTGCTTTCATTTATTTGATTAGATTGATACCGAGCTTCTCATTTCATCTTGCCACCCACAGGCTCTCAGCGAGTACACACGCCGAACAGTGTTGCATATATTCCCACTATAGATGACCTTAGTCCCGCTCGCTGTCACCGCTTCTTTCAGCGCTCCTCATCTGTATGCGTCGCACGTCGGTGCTTATCTGTTTTCTGCCTCTGTCTATCTGTCAAGCTGAAGGAGTCCATTCTCCCTCCCTGTTTAATGTCCCTTCTTTTGTACAGTACGTGGCCTACCGTCTCTCTGTCCCTCACACACCATCTGTCTGTCTGTTCTCTTCTAACTATCTCTCACACCAGTTGGTCTGCTTCATTTTTCTCCGCTGCCCCCCCGACCCCCCTCCTTATAGGACTTGACACGTATATCTGCATATCTATATTATTACACCTTGAAGAAATATGTCTGTATACGTGTGTCTGTGTGTACATGCGCCGCCGTGTTCCGTTTAATCGAGGCTCCCTGTTGGCGCATAGGACAAATTGATCAGTTGGTTTGCCAGCTGTCCTGGCAGATCTCTCCTTCTGTCTCTCTATTTCTCTAACAACCCCCTCTCCCTTTCTCTCCCCGACGCTCTCATTTCCAGTTCAACTTGTGTACCTTGGCAAAGAAAAGGCAAAGACGGGATGAAAAAAGAAAACATGTCTTCTAATGATTTGAGTGGTCTTCCTTACAAGCTTTTTTTCCATGTTGGATGCGCTTTAGCGATTCTCCCATTGGCGGGTGGCCGCTGGCCCATTTTGACTGACATGACCTTTCCTGGCATCAGTTGTTGGCGCGCCTTCGAATGATCCCTCGCCGCAGAGAATGATGGGCAGCGTGCGTCGCCAGCTCCTTTTGTTATCTGAGCCGCACATATTGTCTTGATACACCCCTATCATTAGACACACGTTTCCAAGGTGGGCTGGCTAAATGTGTATCCACGCTGAATTGAGGAGATAAGTCAGAATTGCAGCCAGCCACGAATGTGACTCGCCCGCTTTTAACCATGATAGGTAGAAAATGCAAAACCCATTCCTGTTCTCATAGATCTATGCATAATTTCGCCTTGATTCCGGTGCTATTCACGCTTGATGTCCTTGGCGTGGCGAGGGAAGGATAGTGGCAGCACGGGCAGGAACAAAGGGAATCTACTTCAGTGCCGCTTGACAGGGTGTGTGTGTGTGTGTGTTTCTGTTATGTCCCCTTGCTTGGCTGTGCTGTGAGCTGAAAGCGAGAGGCTTTTCTCTGTGTAATGACAGACATTAGAAAGTCGATTACAAGGTTCTTACAGTCTCGGAAACTCGCAGACATACAGACATGTACACAGGCGCAGAAACACACTGGTGTGCACACTCACGCCGGTCTGAGCCAGCAGAGGCTGACGAGGACCGCTAATCGATGTGTGATGGCAGGCCTTTTGTGCGTGTGTATGTTTTGTAAAAGTGGCTGAGTAAAAGAGGTGGGACAACAGAGGCTCCCTTCATTATTGTGCTTGTTCCTTGGTGAACGTCCATAAGCCACAAGCATTTTAGGACAGCACTTTTTGTGTGTGTGTGTCTATACACCTGCTGTGTGTACCTCCACCAGTCTCACACACAAGCCCGTTGTCTCCTCTCTGCATAATTGACTGGATTCTAGTGTGACACAGTGCCAGAGGAGGGAGAGATGAAATCTCTGCTCATGCCTCAAATTGTGCCACACAATTCATATATGTCTGCTGGTGCTCTCTGGACCTGCTGGGTCTCCAGTTAGAGAAGCAGCCACCAGTTTTTGATAAGGAGGCTGACTTGCTAACATTAGCTAATAATTTATTCAACTTCATTGGCCAGCTTGCTGATATCAGAGAGTCAGCAGGGGGAACCTTTAATAAATCTTCGTAATTGCTTTAATTATTTGTCTTGACTTCATTAAACAGTCTTCTCTTTGTTCTTGGTGAGTGTCCAAAAGCAAGATTACTCTCTGAGGTGTCCTCACACAGAATTATGGATTTTGTGTTTTGCACTCATCTATTATTGTGTCACATCAGGGCACTTCATTGTGTGTTTTCACATATTTAAGCAGCTAAGTCCTAAGGGAAACAAAATGCATTCTGAGAAACAACTGTTATTCTTTTAAAACGTGCTAACATAGGGCTGGACTATATATATCATATCAATATTATGATATGAGACTAGATTTTTTCTTAGATTTTGGATATTGTGATGTCATAGGTCTTAATTCCTGATTTTAAAAGCTGCATTACATTAAAGTGCTACTTGGTGCTATTATGAGATGCACCAGGCTTAAAAGTTACTTCCGAAGTAATGTAAACCCATCTGCGGCAATACTTGTCCCTAAGAGCAACCCACGTATAAGCGAGAAAGTCTGCATCGGAAGGAGGACAAGGTGGAGGGGTCAAGCAAAACTGAAATTTCATTCAGAAGAACATAGTTCATGTCCTGTGACCAGAAGTCAGTGTTGCTCA
>NW_024631703.1:0-8438 GCF_008729295.1 Plectropomus leopardus
ATTTTACTGTGCATTTTATTTGTTATTCTTGTTTTTTATTTATTAATCATTTAAATATTTGATATAAAATAAAATAAAACATTAAGTAACATCACCACTGCAATACAAAAATATTACTTCTAAGGTATCATCATTTGTCCCTTCACATGTAACATCAAAATATCTTTTTTCTACATCTCAAAAAATACCGTAAAACCTTGTTTTTTTGTCTCTGTCTTGTCTAAAATCAACATTTCACCGTGAACAGACCACACTCAAACATATTGTGCTTTTGCAAAATCTGCTTTTACTAAGGAAAATACTATATTCACTTAAAGAAGAAGACAGGAGTGGCTTCACACAGGAGCAACATGGAAATTAAATCTGATTTGGACAAAAAAAAACTCCTCTGACTGCGAGTTTCAGTCTAAACTCGAGGAGAATTTTGCATTAAAAAATTCAAATTAAACTGAAAATCTTGTGTTTTCTAGACTCGTCAGATAGAAATGTAGTTTTAACCCCAAAACAAACAGATTTAAGAATAAATCTTTGATGATACATAATCAAAGATACATAAATATTGTTTTTTCGTCTCTAAACATCTCTCTATTTCGGTTAATTCGTCTTCAGGTTTGAGTACAATTAATTATGTGTGTTTCTATTTACAAGCTCAGAAATAGTATTAACCCTGGTTTGATTTCTTTCAAAAACATGGAAAGAAGGCAATGAGCAACTTGACTGACCCCAAAATTAGTAAAAGTTACAAGAAAATGACCAATAATTAGCAAAAAAAACAGGAAAGTAAAAGAACAAAATCAATATTATTACCTCCAAAAGTATTTTAACTCTAAATATATAATATAATTATTATAAATATAGTTTTCTTGATGTTTTTTAACCCGGTAATTTTAAAATGTTTTAAATGCTTTTTCCTTTCTTATTTATTTTTTATTTTTCTTGTTAACTTTTACTAATCTTTTTACAGTTTGCAGGACATTTAATTCCAAGTTGCCTATTGCCTTTATTCCCATGTTTCTGAAATAAATCAAACCATTTTTTTCTCACATTTCAGAGGTTTAAACGGTTGTTGAAGGCGTCTCAACACAGCACAAGGAGACTGATGATCCAGGTTTCAAAGGGTTAGAAAAACACCTGTAATACCGTTTTTAAAAAAAGTAAAATTAAGACTTTTAAGACCTTCATGTGTAATTAAACCCAAAAAAGAAACTCAAACTGTGTAAAGTCATCTCAGCGTTCATAATTTATCAACAACAGCCTCTGAATGAATGATGGACTGCTTCAAAAACTACAGATCCCAGACACACTCAGACTTGCTCATTTATTAACAACTTATATTTACAAAAATAGATACTTTTTTCCATTAACGGGAGAAAAATAAAGTTTTTTTTGGCAAATGCTGAAAAGCAGCAGAAGGAGCTGACAGTCAAAGTGTTTTTAAGGCAGAAGCTTCGCGGACTGAAAGTTGGTGCAGGAAGTTTTTTAAAGGAACAGTTCAACATTTTGGGACATACAAGTCATTGCTTTTTTTTTTGCAGTGTTAGATAAGAGGATTAACAATATTTTCGTGTTTATACGATGAATATTACGTTACCGGAAACGAGGAAACAGCATTTATACTTTTGCATCAAATTCTGTGCACGATTGTGAAGTGGTGTCAATCTCTTTTCATCTAACTCTCATAAAAAAAGACAATTTGCTTAAATGTCAAACTATTCCTTAAAAAAAGAAAATATTATGGGATGCACAATAGTTATTTTGAGGTGTATTTTTGCACAAAAAGAGCAACTTGACAAATTGTTGTCCCCTTAAGATGCTTTTGACTCAGTCAAAATGTCTGACGTGCAGCCAGCAGGGCCCTCACACTGTCAAATATGAACATTTGTGCATTTATTTAACTGTTTTTTTAACTACACTCAGTTTTCATTGTGTGAAAATATTAATGTGAGATGCAGATTGCTGAACACACCTAAAAAAAATACCCCCAAAATGATGTTTAACTCTTGAACATCAACAAATAAAAAATGGTAAAACAGTTTCAAATGAGCGCAGGAACCCGAGCGAAGCCCTCTGTGTTTGAAATGTCAATTCAGCTGAAGAAAATATATAATAATACATGAAAGAGTACAACAAAATAAAATAAGATAAGAAAAAAACACAAAATAAAACATTAACACAAACAAGTATCAAAATGGGATGTATGCCTCGATGGAATGGAATAAAAACATTTCATATTAAAAGAACTACAAATGAAAAAAAAGGTTTCTATAAATACAAAGGTTATGCATCAGTGTCCTGCAAAAAGCCTCACGTGTCAATATTTTAATAAGAATAAATGCCACGCTGCATTATTTTCTACAAATATCTGAATTTGTCTGAATATGATTGAAGCCGATCGATTAACGCGACAGCTACAGCCGAGAAGCTGACTCGTGTGAAAATTATTCAGTGCAACTTTACTTCAGAAATTACAGCATCAATATTATTATCAATATTATTCTTATTATCATCATCATGAATGATTACAGTGTGTCTGATGCAGCAGAGATGGACCGATCAGCAGTGGGATCTACTGTATGAGGTTTGCTCCAGGACACTGAACCACGCTCTACAGGGGGAGGTCAAAGGTCATCGTGGGGTTTCGGGGTGGGGGGGGTTGATATGAACCTCAGGAGGTCTCGTTGACCGTCCGCTCCAGCTCTATCACTTTACTGCTGCTCTCGTTCGTCCTCTGCTCCAGAGACCTGAGAGACAAACATCAGAAGAAAGCTCAGAAACAATAAATCATCTTTTTATGACTTTAAACGACAAAAAGCAGCTCTGTGATTGTGTATTAACCCTTTAAAACCAGAGCAAACTGGCTTGATTTAAAAATAAATCAAAGAGCAACAAAAGAAGAATTAGCCAAAATCAGCAAGAAATGACTGAAAAGCACAAGAATATTACTTGAAAGATATTATAATATTTTTGTAACATAATTTTAAATATGTAATTCTGATAAATAGCAATAAATATAGTTTTTCTCTAGCTTTAAAAAAAAAAAGAGCGTAAATCTACTAATTTCTTACACATCCTAAAATTATTCTAAAATCATAGAGCCATCCTCCAACTGTGGCAACATCCTAAAATCAGAGAGATGTCCTAACATCCTAAAAGTGTCTTAAAATCCTAGAAACATATACGGGCCCCTGCGTTTGGCCCCTGGCCTCCTGTCATATTAGAAAAGTGGCCCTGAAGCAAAGCAGGTTAAGTTTTCAGCTCATGTACAGATTTTTTTCTACATTAAGATGAAGTGGAGGCTGATTTCTGATTTTCTGTTGATAAAATGAGTGCGAGGAGCAACAAGAAAGCCAAGATTTTAATTTATGGTTCTACATGTAAAAATATCTGTAAATGCACCCAAAATCAAACCTGAAAATTCACACAGACGTGTCTCATATCAGCTAAGAAAGTCTGGTTTATGTTCTGCCTGCAGTGCGTGTGAGTGTCTGCAGGCGGCGCTCTTTTCTCCGTGTTTTGACTGCGTTGTATTTGAGTGTCTGCAGGCGGCGCTCTTTTCTCCGTGTTTTGACTGCGTTGTATTTGAGTGTCTGCAGGTGGCGCTCTTTTCTCCGTGTTTTGTTTACCTGTGCAGGTCTAGCAGCAGCTTTTTGGACGTCTGCGTCTCGTTGATTTGACGCCTGAAAGGTGGGTGCGTCTCAATCATGTCGGGCTCCACCGCCACTTTCTGCTGCTCTGAGCGACGCCACGCCGCCATGACGACGGCCGGCGCGTCCTCCCATTGGTCGGGGTATTCCCCGCCCAGGCCGAGGACATGCGGCTGCTCGTCGTCAAAAGTCGACAACAGACTCCTCGACTTCACTGAAAGAGTCGAAAAAAGACGTTTTATTTTACTTTTTTGTGAAAAACATTTATTTACTGTTTAAGGAGAAAATGCTCTCTGTGTGCGGACTGAACACACACACACACACACACACACACACACAGTCAGGCACACACAAATACACACCATCCACACACACACACACTTGTTGTGTTATTGTCTGCCTTTTAAAAAACTGTGTGTGTATTTGTGTGTGTGTGGGATTGGACAGGAAACTGAATTTGATTGTTAAGAAATTAAATCTGGTCTCTATTACAAAGTGTGTGTGTGTGTGTGTGCGTGCGTGCGCGTGTGTGTGTGTGTGTATGTGCGTGCGTGCGTGTGTGTGTGCGTGCGTGTGTGCGTGCGTGCGTGCATGCGTGTGTACGTGCGTGCGTATGTGCGTGCGTGCGTGCGTGTGTGTGTGCGTGTATGCGTGCGTGCATGTGTGTGTGTGTGTGTGTGTGTGTGTGTGTGTGGGAGGCAGCAGAGAGGATGCAGTGAAAGGTCAGCCCCTCTAATCAGCAGCTCTGTAGCTTTTATTGCAGCTCTGTGCAGGAGGTGGAATCTGATTATCGTGGATGTTATAATGGAGCTGCTCTCTGGATCTGATGATTCAGTACGATAGAAACAGCCGAGAGGTCAGAGCAGCTAAAAACTGTTTCAAAAGTCGACTTCCAGTAACGCTCGACTCTTTGGCGGCCTGTCAGATTTTACTGTAGCTGCACACATGAAGGAATATACTTATGTTTTTATGGTTAAATTGGAAATTAAAGTATTTCTGTGATGTTCAAAATGTCAAACTTATGGCCTGCGGGCCAAATCTGGCCCCTGATAGGGCCCCGGGTGGCCCCCCAAACATTTTCTAACTGACAATAAAAATAAAGTGATTGACTCTGAATAGTTTTTGTCCTTTTAGTCTCCAAACAGCATCACAATAGAGCTTGTTGATCAATAAAAGAGCCAGAGGAGGATCCCCCACACCCCCAACAGAGGACACAGCTGAGACACTGATGTCCTAAAATACTAGAAACTAGTTCAGTATATCCTCAAATCCTTAAAACATCAAAAAATCTTATAAACATCTTAAAATCCTGGAAACATCCTAAAATCCTTGAAATGTCCTAAATTCCAAGCAATTTCTGAAAATCCTTAAAACGTTGTAAAATATGTGAAATGTCCTAAAATCCTAAAATTGTCTAAGCTCCAAAAAACCAATTGAGTAATGCCCTAAAATCTACAAAATATTATAAATCGAAGAAACGTCCTAAAATCTGTAAAATGCCCAAAAATCCTAGAAATATCCTACAATCCCATACATTTCATGAAATCCCCGAAACATCTTAAAATCCTCTAAATGTTCTCCTAAAATTGTCTTAAAATCCTAAAAACACTGTAAAATATGACAAATGTCCTAAAATCCTTGAAATCTCCTAAAATTCGAGAAATGTTTCCTCACATATTTAGCATACCGCAGGGTGAGTAACTGATATAGAAATGATCATTTTGGGGGTGAAATATTCCTTAAATCGTGATCACTTGTGTGTATTTAAGTGCCATTGTTCGATTAACATTAAATTTCACCTTAAATAGTTCCCTCTGCGTGCTAAAGACGGGCTGTGGACACTCTCAGGTGTGTCTGAGACCTGCAGTACCTGATGTTGAGATTATTTTGGGACAGCACGTGGACCGAACATCAGAGCGTCTGTGTGCGTGTGAGGGTGCGTTTAATGACCTGTGGCCGTGTAGGACTCTTTGACAGCCGGCTGTTTGGAGGCGAGGCCGCTGTCAGTGACGGTCGAACACGGCGTCAAACTGCTCGGGTAGAAACTCCCCAAAAACAGAGCGAAACACAACACGACCACCTGCACAGAGACGGAGAGACGCAGAGTCTTCAGTTAGAGGAGACGCTGGAACGAAAGGCAGCCTGTCTCGTTTGTCCCCTGAACCCGTCCAGTTCAGCGTTGGTTTGGAAGCTCTGCAATTATTTCCTGCTGAAATATTCATGTAAAATACACGAGCTGCACTCTACAAGAGCAGTTTAGTACAACACAAACCATAAATAAATCAATAAAATGATCACATCTGAAAAAGCATCCACTCCTGCACGGAGAAAAGTCTCCTCCACAGTCCCACGCGGTTTAAAAAGCATCCAAATCCTCCATTCACACGTCATACTTCTATTCCAATAAACTCACACAATAAATCAATACATTTCCAGGAACTTAAAAACCATACGTTCCCTGCACTGACACTGATACTCCTTATTGGGTCTCTATCATTGCAGATATTGCTTAAGAATAAAATTTGGTAATTTTGTGGTTCTTTAAAAAATTGTGGTGATTATGAAAGAAAAAAAAAAGTTGGTAATTTTGTTTTCTTTAAAAATATTTGCCGTTTTACGCCTTCACACTGAGGGGGGGTAAATAAATTATGAATCAGTGCTAAGCTGCTAATGAGTGAGGGAAGCAGATGTTTCCAATTCAATATTTTAATCAATGTTTCACCACACTCACACACACACACACACACACACTCACTCACACACACAGTGTAGTACCATTAGGCACGATGATGTCTGGGTTCCTGCCATCCTGCAGGACTTGGGGACTTTGCCGGCCACCACCGCCTGCAGAGACTGCAGCTGCTGTAACAGAGACCTACACACACACACACACACACACAGGTTACACACATACATGTAACATACACATTCTTAAAGAAAACACGCCTTCCAGCGGGAATGGAAAGCATGTTTTCTTTTAAAAAAAAGTGAGGAATTTTTTTCTTTCTTATAAAATTTTAGGCAACTTTGTCCTTTGTTCTTGGTTAAGTTTTTTTTCGATTACTTTTTTTGTGATTTTTAATGTAGAATTTTTGGGGAATTTGAAAGAAAAAAAAAAAGGTTTTTTTCCCTTTAAAATTTCTTGGATTTTTTTTTTTTTCTTTTAAGATTTCTGGTGTTTTTTGAAGCATGCCCTACAAACCCAGTTTTAGATGGCATGTTTCCTTTAAAAAATAATTTTGATGAATTTTCTTTGTTTTTTTCCTCAAAAACTTTTGTTTCTTTGAAACTTCTTTTTCCTCTTTAAAAATCCTTGGCATTTTTTTTTCTTTTGGTGATTTCCTTTTAGTGTGATTTTTTTTTTTCATTAAAAATTTTCTTTTATTTTTTTTCTCTTTAAAAATTTGGGCGAAAACATGCCAAACCCATGGGCCCACCAAAATAAAAAAAAAAATTCATATAGCCAGAAACTGCAAAAAATGATCACTGGATTTTCACGTTTGTTTGTTTGTTTGTTTGTTTAATTCTTGTATTCAGCATCAGTCTGAATAAGACAGAGAGCATCAGGATTTGTTCTGTTGTTTACTTCATTAAAAAAAGACAACAAAACAACACGTGAACACTGGCCAGGTGCACCAGCAGTGACACACACACACACACACACACTCACACACACTCAAATGTAACTGGTTCATTTAACTTTCAGACAGTGATGATAAAGCCCACTTTAACCACTGAGTGGAAAACAGGCCCCTCAACAGCTGTGTTCACTGTACACACACACACACACACACACACACACACACACTTCATCCATGCATAACAAGAGCAAACAACAGTCTAGATTGAAGCAGCTTGAGCGTTTTACATTAAAAGAGCCTGATGATTATTCACGGCTGCAAAATCTGCAGCAGCTTTTGATTCGATAATAAAATTCAGCGTGTGTGTGTGTGTGTGTGTGTTTCCCTCCCAGGTGTGGAGCCTTTAGAGGACGGGACAAATAAAAAGGGGAACATAAAAGAGGCCACGTCAGGACACGGTTCAGAGATGGAGCGTGTTTGAGTCGCTGCGACTGACAGTCAGAGCGTCTCTCGTTTTCTCCTCTGAAAACCTGCACACGCTCCCTCATGGTGACCTGATTTTTATCAGTACATTTCCAGGACTTTTCCATGATCTTAATTCAAAAGCCCAAACATTCTCTGAAGCGACCGTCGATGCTCCTTCTTGGTTCTTTTTCATCACTTTGTTGTTTTTCAGAAAAGAGGAGGCATGTTTTTTAGTTTTTCTTTTGGCTTTAGGGGAGGGGCATACAACTTTAAATGGCTGCATTTTGTAAGAAACTTTACAAAAGTTTACAATTAAATTACAATTATTTTTTCTTGAAAAATGTTTTTGGCCATTTAAAGAAAACAGATTTTTTTTTTTTTTTTTTTTTTTTTTACAATTTTCAAACTGTTTTGTTGATTTTGATTTTCAATAATTTGGATGATTTTATTTTAAATGTGATTTTTGGAGAAACTATTTTGGGGATTTCTCTTCAGGAAACATGCCCATGGGTCACTGGGTTTGAAGGGCATGCTTAAAAAAAAATCTCCCAAAATGTAATCATTCATCAGCCAGAAACTGTAACTCATCACATGTCACTGAAGGGGTTTGTGAAACAAAATTCCATGACTTTTCCAAAACTTTCAAGGTATATTTAGTTTTCATAAACTTTCCCAAGACAGATAATTGTTATTTACAAATTCAGTGACTGTGAGAACCCTGATTTTGTGTGCATGATATGGTGTGATA
>NW_024631704.1:0-1816 GCF_008729295.1 Plectropomus leopardus
GTTACTGCTGTAATGATGCTGCTCTGCAGGCTTCAGTCACACTGATCTCAGATCTGTGACAAACATCAACTCATCAGCTGTTTACTGTTGAAAGACATCACATTTGACGGTGGACAGTTTGTCTCTGTCCACGTTGTGATGCTGTCAGCTGTAATCCAGCTTTAGTTCCTGGAGACGCCGACACGACGACAACAGTCGTCTTCACGCCAACTCAAACACACCATCACAACCAGCTTCTGGCTCGTCTGATTGGCTGACTGTCGTCTCTGTCTATGTCTTTCTGTCACCGTTGTCCTCTCACAGCTTCACTGAGGAAAGCAGACGCTGAAACACTGCAGCTTTACAGGAAATACTGGATCTCTGAAACTAACTGGTATTAGGACAATCCTGCTGAAACCAGCACGGACCGAATCCAAACCGTCTACTGACCTCAGAGTCTCCAGTCTGCAGTCTGGACTCTCCACAAGATCAGACAGCTGCTTCACTCCTGAATCCTGCAGCTTGTTGAAGCTCAGGTCCAGCTCTGTCAGATGGGAGGGGTTGGACTTCAGAGCTGAGACCAGAGAAGCACAGCTGATCTCTGACAAACTGCACCACCTCAACCTGAATAAAGAATCAAAAATAAAAATCTGTTAATAATCCAATCTTCTATTTGGATCAAATACCAGCTCGTGTTTTCTATTCTCCTCCATCCTTCATCCATTTCCAGCAAAAAAGACTTTAAAACAAAGCTGTTGTTATGATGTGTTAGACAAACCCCCCAAAACTAGTCAACTGTATGAAATTAGATTTTTCTTTCTATGGGAGATAATTACACTGTGCAAGAGCAAAGTACATGAACTGACCTCAGAGTCTCCAGTCTGCAGTCTGGACTCTCCAGAAAACCACACAGCTGCTTCACTCCTGAATCCTGCAGGTTTATGTTGTTACTCAGGTCCAGCTCTGTCAGATGGGAGGGGTTGGACTTCAGAGCTGAGACCAGAGAAGCACAGCTGATCTCTGACAACCTGCAGCTCTCCAACCTGAATAAAGATTCACAGATGTAACTGTAGAAGACAATGTTCCTGCTGGAAATCATTCAGTGTTTAATAATGTTTTTATGGCCAAAACTCTAATCATAATTGCTATTTTTTTCTAATTTAAAACTTGAACTTTCAGTTTCAAATTTTATTATTCAATTGATTTTTTTTTTCATTTTGATCTGTCTCCATAACAATTCAACGATAAACTCTACATGTGACGCTAAAAAAAACAAATGTTGAAATTCAGTTTGAAAATTTAAGTTGATATTTTAAAAACTTTGAAGCATTAAATGTGAGTTTTAATGTTATCAGATGTGATTTGATCATAAATATCAGCCTGATGTCTGCAGTTTATGGTGTCTGACCTCAGAGTCTTCAGTCTGCAGTCTGGACTCTCCAGAAAACCACACAGCTGCTTCACTCCTGAATCCTGCAGCTCGTTGTAGTTCAGGTCCAGCTCTGTCAGATGGGAGGGGTTGGACTTCAGAGCTGAGACCAGAGAAGCACAGCTGATCTCTGACAAACTGCAGCGCTCCAACCTGAATAAAGAATCAAAGATGTAACTGTAGAAGACAATGTTCCTGCTGGAAATCATTCAGTGTTTAATAATGTGTTGAGAGCTGAAGAAGGTTTAGAAAGAACAAGTTTAGAAAATGTAAACTCCAAACAGCTGAAGCCAACAGGATGCAGGTTAAAAGCTGTAAAATACACAAAGTGAAGAAGAGCTCTCAGTAATATTAAAGACAACGAGCTGCTGCTTCAATAAAGACGCAGTGACTTCAGCTCTGAAACTC
>NW_024631705.1:0-2805 GCF_008729295.1 Plectropomus leopardus
CGGCAACCCGCGGCTCTAGAGCCGCATGCGGCTCTTTGGCGCCGCCCTAGTGGCTCCCTGGAGCTTTTTCAAAAATGTTTGAAAATGGAAAAAGATGGGGGAGGGAAATATATTTTTTGTTTTAATATGGTTTCTGTAGGAGGACAAACATGACACAAACATTCTTAACGTTTTCCAATGCTGTAAAAATGTGTAGAATAAATATTAAATTTCAACATTTCTGTCAACGAAGATTTGTGTCATAGCCTGCGACACATGTTTCTATCAGCAGGGCGGGATGCCAGGCAGGTGGCTGTTGTAAACAAACCGGCGGCTGTGTGATGGGCCATGGATCCCAAAGGGAAAAAGAGAAAAATAACTGAGGAGAACAGAGGATTCAACATTTCTTGGACCGAATCATTTGCATTCATTGCCAATGCGGAAGGATTGCCTGAATGTTTGCTCTGTAGCGAGAAGTTGTCAAATAACAAAAAGAGCAATGTGGAAAGACATTTCCAGGGAAGGCATGCTACATTTGCAGCCGAGTACCCAGTTGGGAGTGAGAGAAAAAGTGCGATTGCATTACTTCTGGAGAAATTAGAGGAGCGCAAAAATAGATTTAAGAAGTGGATTGCATCTCCAAACTCCACTACTGCTGCAAGTTTTGTTGCAACCCGGGAGATAATAAAACGTGGAAAACCGTTCACAGATGGTGACTACATGAAGGAGTCATTCATCAACATATCAGAACACCTATTTGCAGACTTCAAAAACAAAACCGAGATAATACAGAAAATTAAAGACATGCCTCTCTCCGCTAAGACAGTGAAGGAAAGGGCCATTAAAATGGCAGGCAACATCACCGATCAGCAAATCAAGGACATTAATTCAGCGCCAGCATACTCAATTGCCTGTGATGAGTCCTGTGATGTGATCGATATTGAACAGACCGCGCTTTTATGCAGGTATGTGAACTCCGATGGGCCGCAAGAAGAAATGATCCAATTAATACCACTGAAAGGCCAAACACGGGGGGAGGACATATGTGAGGCTGTGCTGAAGTGTTTAAATGACAATGGAATAAACACCAACCACCTGATTTCAGTGGCTACAGATGGGGCACCCAGCATGAGAGGATCAAAAAGGGGGTTTGTGACATTGCTACAGAAAGCATTGGATCGAAATCTGCTTGCATTCCACTGCATCTTGCATCAAGAGGCACTGTGTACACAAACATTCCCATCGGAGTGTATGGCGGTGATGAACCTTGTGATCGAGATGGTGAACAAGATAATTGCAAAAGCATTGAACCACCGTCAGTTCCGTGCATTGCTTGATGAAGTTGACAGCGAATATTCCGATCTCCTGCTACACAACAAAGTCTGATGGCTGTCCAGGGGTGAGGTTTTGCGCCGCTTTGTCGCTTGTTTAGAGCACGTGAAAACATTCCTGAAAAGCAAAGACCTGAACTACCCGCAACTGGAAGATACCGAGTGGCTCGAAAAACTGCACTTTATGGTGGATATGACAAGCCACCTAAACAAGCTGAATGAAAGTCTGCAGGGGCGGGGAAACACTGCACTGCAAATGCTGGAAGCTGTTCTGTCATTCGAGCGCAAGCTGACTGTCTTTGCCAGAGATGTACAGCGAGGCACGCTCTCCCACTTCCCCTCCCTGAGAGAATTCAAAGAAGCCCATCACAATCACACACTCAACGGTGATTATTTGCAAGGTGCGATCGTTGATATGCAAACTGCATTTGGGAGCAGATTTTGCGAGTTCCGAAAGGAAAAAATGACACTGTCTTTCCCTGTCACACCCCTGGAGATTGATCCGTCCTTGTTGAGCACATTCCCAGGAGTAAATCAAGCTGACCTTGAGATGGAAATGGCTGATATAGCCGACAAAGATTTATGGGTGTCCAAATTCAAACGTCTGACAGCCGAGCTTGAAGACGTCACTCGCCAGAAAGCCCAGCTTGCCCAAAGCCACAAATGGAGTGAAATTGAAAGCCTCCCAACACCCGAGAAACTTGTCTATGACACATGGAATGCTCTTCCTGACAGTTATAGGAACATGAAGACATATGCATTTGGAGTATTATCCATCTTTGGATCAACATACCTGTGCGAGCAGATATTCTCAAACATGAACTACATCAAATCAAAATATCGCACCCGCCTCACAGATGAGAGCTTGCAGTCCTGCGTCAAGATTAAAGCTACATCTTACATGCCCGATGTTGAGAAGCTGACCAGTGATGTCCGAAAACAGAAGTCACATTAAACGGGTAAGAACACAATCCTGTCATAGGCACATATTTAGTAACAAAGTGGCTGTTTTTATAAAGTGATTTCTGATTTTTGTCAGTATATATTTGGAATGACACTTAGGGATATTATTGTGTTTTGTTGCTCAGGTCCGAGGATAGCTGCGTTGGTTGCGTGTCAAAAGAGAAGAGGATGCTGCTGCGTTTTACCCTTGCACTGACTTGCTTGGCATTTGCACAGACGTCAAACTTAAACTGTATTAATTTGATTTTATATACTTTACCTTTTCAAAAGGCTGATGTTTTATTTTTATAAATGCAGGCTGCGTCCTCAAAATAAAAACGACATCAAAAATCAGATTTCTTTATTGCATTTCTTTAATTTCATCAAAGCAATGAAACATAATTCATTAATATTGTAATGAAGTTAAACTTGAGGCGGCATCGCACAACAGAGTAGTCACGTGGTGCGTCATTCTCTACAGGATGCACTGCAGGGAAAATAAACATTTAATCATGAAGGCTCATTATGTATTTGTAGCCAACTTAGTCATTTT
>NW_024631706.1:0-4724 GCF_008729295.1 Plectropomus leopardus
CATTATTTAAGTAATAATATTCATTAATACTGATATGGCTTTCTGGAATAAGTTATGCAATTTGCAGGACATTTAAAAAAAATCGAAGAAGCGTGTTCTCATCTGAGGCCGTCAGAAAGTGGCTTCTGGTGTCAGGCTCATATGCTGAAAGCCAGAGCGGTGCAGTTTGTTTTCTGAATATCGGACATTGTACGGGTCTGCAATCATTTCTGTAAATTAATGTAAAAAAATCTCTGAGCATTTGGAAAGGGGGATGCTCTCTAACAGCCATCATTTTTATTGCTGTGTGAACTAGGGGTAGGCGGATCAATACTGCCTACCCCTATTGATACTACAGATACTACATATACTACGTTTTTGTTTTGAAGATCAGTTCTAGCATCAGCAGGATCGATACTATAATAGGAATCACTCTCAAAACCTAAAAGGAATGAAACCTCAAACATTTGAGTCATGCTGAGGGAGAGTGCAGTCATGATTTTACCCACCTGTAGGTCCACACCAGCAGGCAGAGAGAGAAGATGGTAATGACCGGACTGACGTACACCAGCCGTCTGAATTTCTTCAGGTGAGGTGGGAGCTGATTGTGGCCCATCACCAACATACTGCCTAAGTTCTGCTGGTTTCGTCTCAGACGCGTCCCTCTGATCCCAGCGGAGAAACCTGGATAAGCAGAGGTAAGAGAGTGAGTCTCATGTTTACCAGCTACTGGAACTGTTACCTGAGGTGTATCAGAATGGTAAGTGTGTTAACTGGCATCATTTGAAACAGTTTCAATGTTTGTGAAACACAAAAGGTGGTAGGACTGGGTGTTAGACAAGTGACAACCGCGGCAGAGACCATCACACGGTGGGAAATGAGTGTGACTCCAACATGTCTCCAGTGGGTGAACGCAACTCCCACTCTCAGGCCATAGTTCTCTGCCAGAATATGAAGGATGAAGGAGTTAAAGTATTTCAAGACCTTGTTCACGAGTGAGGGTAAAATAGAGCGTGAGATGGACATTCTCAACCCAATTCGTCACATGGTGGCGTTCTCTCAGTGACCTTCTGTGTCCACTTATGATGTTTTAGCTGTTTACCCTGTCGTTATCATGAATTCATCAAATGCACATGAAACTACCGGATTGTACAGTGGACTTAGTGCATACTTGAGGCCACTGCAACATTGAATGGGTCTGAAAAAAAAATCTTGTACTCTTAATGAACTGACGAACGATAAAGTAAACTCAATAAATAACAAAACAAACTTGACGATTAATGAAATAAACTCCATAAGTAGTGAAATAAACTCGGTGAACCTCAGCTGTACTTGAATATATCTGCTCAGAGACGCTTTTGGCACATGTGCATGGACAGAGACGTACCAAAAACTTATTTCACACGTCACACCACTGTGCCTCTCAGTGTAGTCAAAACATCTACAAGGTCTCTTGCAGTATCTTAACACACAGACTTACTGGAGACAGTCAAAGACTCTAAGGTCCTCATGACATTACTGAATCATACTACTCTGTACAATTACTCATGATTACATTTTGCATGATTTTAAAATATTTTTTAACAACAGTGTCCTTCCTGCACTTCTGAATACTTTCTCCTTTCTCCTGAGTAGTGACAAGAGTGATAATGCTGTCGTGTGTTTGGTATTTTCTGTCTAATCTAAAAATTTAATAAACAATTGCATTAAAAATAAAATTTAAAAAAAAAAAATGCACATGGTGGGATGTTGCTGCACAGCCCTTTGCCAAGTGGCTTTTGGCGTCACGCTTGTGCGCTCAAAGCACTAACCATGCAGACGTATTTGATGAGTTTGGAGTGAGAACAGGCTGGACAGATGGTTTGGCGTGGTGTCAGCAGTTACAGGCACTACACTGGATTGTTGTGATGAAGAGGGAGCTGCACCTAAAGGCAAAGATTTCGATTTATCAATCCATGTATTTCCCATCCCTCATCTACAGTCATGAGCCTTGGATAGTGACCAAAAGAATGATATCACAGATACAAGCAGCAATAAATGAGTTTCCTCGGTAAGGTGGCTGGGTTCAGCCTCAGACATAGAGTGAGCAGTTCAGACATCTGGAGGGAGCTTGGAGTATTGCTGCGGCTCTTTAACTTCAACTGGGGCCAACTGAGGTGGCTCGGGCATAGGGCTGTGCAATATAACAAAATATATCATCTGACGAAAAAAAAAAAGTCTATCGTCTCATATTATGCCATATCGTCTATTTCGTCTAAACAATGCACGGTACCAAAACAAACAAACAAGAAGGAGCTGGAGAGTGACACTGAGTGTGGGGATTCGGCACAAGAGACACTGACCGGCCTACTCAAAACAAGGAGGAGCTCGTACCCAAAAGAGGGGCTCCCTCTGTGGTTTGGGTATGAAAAATCAGACACACCACTATGACTTTCAAATACTATTAATATATGAACTGGAGAGCTGTTACAGAGACTTAACCCTCACATTTTACAGTGCTGACGTATGAGTTTAACTTGATGAGTGGAAGTGGTGATAGTGTGAACAGGTGAGGTATGTGTTTGATCTGATTGCAACTATCGAGTCACATTTTGTGACCACAGAGCACCAGTGTGACTTGGAAATCTTGGCAATATTTGAAATGGAGAGCTGTTTGTTTGTTTCCAGCTTGAAGTGGATGAATCCTCAGACCGCGGTTACAGTTTAGTAACTGTGAGACATGGTACAGCTGGAGTCCAAACACAGAGAGCTCTGGAAAGTATAGCAGCGCCACTACAGCTGAATCAATGGTACTAAATAAATACTAACATGCTTTGAGACAGTGGTGCATGCCTCAGTCTCTCCTTCTTAAACCTCTGTGACAAATGATGGTGATAGTGCAACAGGTTGCAGTCATATTAAGCCCTCATTATTTCATTATGTCCACAAGCCTGACCAAAACTGAAATCACATGACAGGTGTGCTGTTTGCTCATGTTGTCAGGATGCTATCTATCAAATACGACTAACCCACACAGCTCCAGTAAAGAGATTACTGTTATTTGTCTGTAAATAATGCTTAGGATTTTTTTTGTCATTTACAGGCAGCGCATGAAGCTGTAAACAACACTACCTCCTATTACGTCTGTTTTTAGACTCCAAATTCTGAGAACAAGATCTTGTGCTGTTAAAAGGTTTCCCTCTCTTTACCAGCAAGTTACTGACTGTTTGTGTCTGCTGTTTGGTGTGGAGCAGCATGCTGTGGGCTGATCAGCTAAGTGCTATTATGAGAAATGAGGGCGATAACAGTTCTTAAATTTAGCCATGTACAGGAAATGAGTCACAAAATCAAATGACACAAAATGAAAACTCCATCAGGGGTAGAGCTGAGAGCTAATTCCCAGTTTGTCACTAACAGCAACATCTTTCAGAGAGAAGCAAGTCCCACAGGTTCACAGAAAGGGGTCACAAACAGGGACAATATATGCAGCAAGCAAAGCCTTTTTCATTGCTTATATGACAATTTTTTAAAGACACTGGTAACTGGTAGAGCGGGCGAAACCCATGCACAAAGGCTACATTCTTGCAGAGGTGGCTGAGGCTTTTGCTGCATGTTAGCCCCTCTCTCTCCTATACACTATACACTATAGAACTATAGACACTATAGAATAAAGGCATTAAAAGCCCCCAAAAATAATCTTTAAAAAAACCCACAACACACTTATGATTAGGAAATGACCATGTTTAGGCTTAAAATGCCCACTTCCATTGGCATAAAACTTAAAGGAAAAGCAATTATGTCTCTGCAGAAAACTACAATTTTTCAGGTCTAAAATGCCACTGGAGACACTGGAGTCATAACCTGTTTTCTTGTTTTTTGGTCTTAAACAGTGGTTTTCAGTTTTGCAGCAAGCAGCCATCTCTGAAGCTAAAAAACAAAGCCAACGCTTAACTGCCAAAGATTGCAGTTCCTGTAATGTCCACTTGAGGTTGGCTCCAAAACAGAGTCAATCCCCCATTGTCCGCAATGCTAAAATGTCCAACCTTAACAGCAGAAAGCCTATACAGTTTGGTCCAAAAAAAAAAAGATCCTGGGCTCTATACCTAATTTCAACATTCATGACAACTGCATGAATATTTTAATAACTCACACATTTATGCTTCAGTAAGGCCCAGAGTTACACATATTTTAGGGCAGGTCTGCTTTAGCGACAGGCTATCCACAAGGAATCACTACAGTCTGTGAGCCAGATCCACCCCTCACTCCTCTACAGCTCCAACCTCTCATCCAAAGGCGGTTTCTTCTGGCTCCAAAAAGCCCAACATGTCGATGGCCAAAATGCCAAACTTGAGGCTTCCAAATGGCAGTTTTAACAACACTGTGGCTAAGTTTAGACACAAAAAACATTTGATTATGGTTAAGAAAAGGCTAAAAATACACAGTTCAGGGGCACAATCCCAAGAAAAGCATCTATCTCTGCAAAAACAATTGTTTTTTATGCCAAAAAAGCTACACAGCAATGACTCGCTAAATCACAAGCAGCCTTGTTGTGTGTTGATGTTGAACAGTGGTCTGCAGCACTGCAGGCATCTCTCCTGGGTATCACACCTCTCACCACCATACACTATGTCAGACACACTGATATGAAATGTGCAAGATGCAAATGTAAAGTATTTGTTGTTTGCAGAAATGTACAATGCCAGCATTGTCTTCTGAGGACTTGTCTGAATTTCCCTTTTTTAATGTCCAAATAATATTGAAGTGTG
>NW_024631708.1:0-3598 GCF_008729295.1 Plectropomus leopardus
AATTTTTGAATAATTTTTTTAGGGTTTCTCCTTGCTCTTTCCCATGTTTCTGATGGAAATAAAGCCAAATTTTCTGTGTTGTCAAAGTGTTAAAAGCCAGTGCGGTTGATTAACTAATACTGCTTTAAAATATTGATAGCCTGCTGATTATTTGCAGGGGCTTGGCCAATAAATTAGCTGAAACATATTGGTATTGCGAGATTTTAACAGTATTTTTCTTTTTTCCTTTTTTTGCAGAAATCTACTTGCTCAAAGCCCATTTTTACTTAAAAATTGTTTTATTTATTAGAGGGTTTGATAGCCTTTGTAACAAAAATTACTTAGAAAAAGAGTAAAGGAATTAACAAAAACCAAAAAAAACATCTTCCTCAACCAAAAAAGAGTTAATCTAGTTTTGGATGACTAGTTTAAGAGGCAACAGCCGAGACAGCATTTAGCTTCATATTTCGATATCAGGGATGACAGTCCTCAACGCTTCATGGTGCAACACTGACAGGCAAATATCAGACTATCACTCTAATTATTATTAGAAATCCTTTATTCACACATGCATAGATCAACGTGTTTTGCTTACATCTTTTCCAATGCATTTTACACCCAGATGAGGATGGTCTGAAGACGAAACGCACTGGTCTATCCATGTGTGAATAAAGGATTTTGAACCATAATCAGAGCAATGTGCAATGTGTGACTGCCAGCTCATCCGACCACACGAGTGACACTCGGCTTACGGTGGGCATGAACTCTGGACGGCTCATTGATCAACATGTTTATTCTTTTTAGCAAGTATTTATCATTTGATAAGGTTCGGCCAATTTCTCTCTTTTAGTTTCTTAAAATAATAGTTTCCCCAGAAAATTCAAATGAAGTGAGAGTAGTTGTTATGCATTTAGTTGAGTTGGGATGAACAAGTGGAGGTCTATAAATACTACCAATAATGAGATGTTTATTTTCATGAAGTTTTAACTTCACAAAAGGACAGCCAAAAAACAATAGGGGTAATTCAGGAGTGGCGAGTTCAGATATAAAGTGCACACACAGTTAATGTGAAATGACCAACACAAGATTTATCACAGACAGCAAAGCTACTGTGTGACCGATCCATCGTAAAATTTACTCCATGGCAGTCAGTGGCGTTACAAAGCAATTTACAAAGTCTGCCAAACAGCACATGACTCATGTGACACACATGAGTCAACAGACGCTGGATGAAAATCACACGTCTTGTTGACATCAGCTACTGATTGTTTTAACTGGTCTGCAAATCATTTTGAAGAGACTGAACTGAAAAGAGACTTTATGTCACCTTTGTAGTGTGACCTCAGTTACCTGCAGGGAGGGAACTGTTTATTTAGGGGCTGTTGTTTATTTATTGGCTGGTGTGTGATTTTATTTTTGTTTTATTTTTTACCCTACACAGAGCTATGAGTATTTTTCCTTACGCCTCCCTGGGTGACTGCACCAAAAGTAAGCTTTTAATAAAAAAACAGACAGTCTCTTAGACAAAGGCTTATTTGACATGCCTCCCCCCATTTTGACCCCTCCTCCCCGATTAAGTGACAAACAGTCCCTTAGGTAAAGTCAAAAGTTATCTGGCAATGCAAAATAAATCAACAGTAAAACAAATATGAAATACTGTTTGAATGTCTCCTCCCCAAGACAAAATAAAAATATGAGCCACTCCCCAGTGCTTAAAAATTATTTGACATGCCTCCTGCTTTCAGCACCTCCCTCTTCCCTTTTATATATAACGAACAGTCCCTTGGGTAAAGCCAAAAGTTAGCTTACAACGTAAAAAAGCAGCAGTAAAACAAATACAAATTACAGCCTTAATGTCCCTTCCCTATGCCAAAATTAAAAACATGAGTCCCTCCCCAGTGCTTGACAAATTTTGAAATGCCTACTGCTTTTTGCACCCCCTATAAGTTACATACAGTCCCTTAGGTTAGGTCAAAAGTTTTTTAACAATGCAAAAAACCCAGAAAACTGGCAAAATAAATTTAAAATACTGTTTGAATGTCTATTCCCTAGCACAAAATTAAAAACATGAGTCCCTCCCAAGCGCTTAACAAATTATTTGACATGCCTCTTGCTTTTGGCACCTACCACTGCCCTGTAAGAAATAACAAACAGTCCCTTAGGTAAAGTCAAAATTAGCCTACAAAGCAAAAAGAATCAGTGGTAAAATAAATGTAAAATACAGCTTAAATGTCCCTTCCCTGAGCCAAAACTAAAGACATGAGATGCCCCCAGTCCTTAACAAACTATTTAACATGCCTCCTGCTTTTGGCAGCTACCCCTCCCCTCTCATAAATAACCAACAGTCCCTTAGGTAAACTTAGCTAACAACACAAACAAGCTAGCAACAATAACTGCGAGTACTTTTTGGTATTTTAGGTTATTACAGAGGACAATGTTAGGTATTTGGGAAAATATCAGGACATGTAAAGTTTGTTGGGACTTACTTTTGCGTTTCGAATCGATTCTTTCGATCCTGAAGTCAAACTGTCGGAGCGGAGTGGGTGACAGCGAGCCAGCCTTCCCAAATCTCAGGTTGGAGGAGTGTAAAGCCTCCTTAAAGTAGATCACGGAGGTCGGAGACAGAGTCTCATCGGGACTATCAACGTGTCCATTTTCATCCGACGAATTCTGTCCCCCTGAACTTTCCAAAACCTCTGAGGATGACTGCAGAGGGTGATCTCCCGGGGACAAATCCCGCTCCGCCATCCTTCCTCCGGCTAAACTCGCTTCATGTGACCGAGCGGGTCGGGCTGTCAGTCTGCGGTCAGCTAGCTGAGGTTAGCCGCTGTTAGCCATGCACCGCCGCTGTTAGCAAAGCAAAAACAATCGACGGGCCGATCAGTTTACTCCGAAATCTCTCTGGTGATCACTCCGCCTTTCTCGCCGTCCTCCACAGCCTCCTCATGACCCGGAAATAGCTGCGCAGTGGCATTTTGGTCAAATCTGTTGCTAACTCCGCGAGAGTTTGCGCGCTGTGTCAGCGGTCCGTTCACACGATCAGAGATTATTCACGCGGACGGAGATGAGTCGCGAGTAGTAGATCCATCAGTGGCAGGGAGCTAGTAAGCGCTCCCATGATTCATTGCGTCACACGCTGGAGAGTTTGTGTCTATCTTATTTCTCAGAGTCTCTGATGAACTGTTTGTGTAGTAACAGCAGTGGTGGGATATTAGTAAGTGTATTTACCAAATTACTGTACGTAACCCTTTAAAATCCCAAACAGGGAAAAGCAATTTTTTTCTTTATTATGATTTTTTTTTCGGGGGGGTAAAAAATAAAATGAAATAAAAATAATAAAAAATATTTTTTTAAATAACAAATATCTTTTTAATTTTTTTTAAACAGGCATCATAGGCCAGAGAGAGACTCTTTGGATCCACACCTTAGGGACACTGCAACCACTGGGTGAACAAAACTTCACCACTGACCCAAAAAAATAACATAAGGCACTTTTAAAACAATCAAACTGATGTGATTCATTAACATAAGAAATGCAAACAAGACAGTAAAATGTGAGGCTGAGAGGCAGCGAGAGCAGCGGTCCTCACAAAGGCCTCTGTCCTCTGCTGCTGCCACA
>NW_024631709.1:0-4174 GCF_008729295.1 Plectropomus leopardus
CTAATTTTTTTTGCATTTTTGGGACGTTTTGCTAATTTGCACGTAATGTTTTTTCGTGTTTTTGAAAGAAATCAGAGCAGTTTTCTGAGGTTTAAATTCTTGTGAAAGACGTCTGAACGCAGCGCAAGAACAGTGATGTGGATCCAGGTGTTAAAGTTATTGCAGGTAAAACTGCCAGGGTTTATGGGTATGAAGCAGAGGATTCTGGGAGTGTGAGTGCAGAGAAACTCTTTCCTCAGCTGATGGTGAAACATGTTTGCTGCTTTAACTTCCACACGCAATATTCCCTAATCCGACTTAATCAGCTGGGAATGTGGACGGATACAGCGCACACACACACACACACACACACACACACACACACACAGTAATGATGTTTAAGTACGAGTAATTATCGCATAATTACAGCAGCAGTGTGTCGGCCTTATAAGGCCTGCGGAGAGACGAGAGGAGGAAGTCCTGAGGTCACAGCAGGAAGTTGTCTCTCTCGTTGCCATGACAACGTCAGTTGATGTGGAGAGAAAAAAACTTGAAGGTGGATTCTGTGATTGTAATCCAGTACCACAGAGTTACTCAATTTATGGCCCGCGGGCCTAATCCGGCCCCCGATAAGATGCCAAAGGCCCCCAAACATTTTCTAATTAATAATAAAAATAAAGTGATTGACAGTGTCAATTGTTCACACCCCCGACAGAGGACACAGCTAAGACACTAATGTCCTAAAGTACTAGAAATGTCCTAAAATTAGAGAAATGTCCTAAAGAAGAATTATGTTAAAATCTTTAAAACATCCTAAAATCCCAGAAATGTCTCATATTTCTAGAAATGTCTTAAAATCAGAGAAATGTCTTAAGATCCTTAAAATGTCCCAAAATTGAAAAAAAAAATTGAAAATTGTCACAAAATCAGAGAAACACAAAATTATTAAAATGTGTTAAAATTTCCAAAAATTCTCACATTTTCCTAAAATCCGGGAAATGCCTTTAAATCCTAAAAATGTGCTAAAATCATAGAATTTTCCCTAAAATACGAGAATTGTTCTAAAATCTGAGAAACGCCTTAAAATCCTGGAAATGTCCATAAAGACAGAACACTGTTGTCACCATAGCAACAGGGAGCGTTGGCGCTCGCGGTCGTTTTTATGGCGTGAAAACATAAAGCAGACGGGAGCAGGAAGGAGGTGACTGAGGAGGAGGAGGAGGAGGAGGAGGAGGAGGACGGAGATCTCCTCTTTCTCCTCCTCTGGGTCAGTTTCTCCCTCAGCTGTGTCTCAAAGGTCAGACAGTGATTTAAAGACGCGCGTGTGTGTGTGTGTGTGTGTGTGTGTAAGTGTGTTGACCAGGTGTTTGCGAGGGGGTGTGTTTTTTGGGTGTAAGTGTTGCTGGAAGTGTGAGAAAGTGTGTGTGTGTGTGTGTGTGTGTGTATGTGTGCGTGTGTGCGTGCGTGCGTGTAAAGGTCAAGCAGCCAGCAATATAGCACGCAGTGGCGGCGAAGGTGTCGGCTTACAGAAGTTCAAAGAGGAGAGGATGAAAGGAAAGGAGAGAAGAGAGGAGGCAAGGACTGAGGCTAGGACGAGAGAGAAGAGGAGAGAGGAAAGGAGATAAGGAGAGGAGAGAGGAAAGGAGATAAGGAGAGGAGAGAAAGAGTCGACAGTGAAGGAAATAAGTGGAAAGGCGAGAGGAAGGAGACAAGAAGAGAGGAAACAAAGGAAAGGAAATGAGGAAAGAAGAGGAAGACAAGAAGTTGAGGAGAAAAGAGGAGAGGAAAGGAAAAAGGAGAGGATGTGAGGACACATTGGAGGAGGTGAAAGAAGATGTAAAAGGAATGGAAACAAGTAAAGGAGAGAAAGAGGACAGTGAAGAAAGGAAAGGAGATAAGGAGAGTTAATGAGAAATATAGAACACATTTTTAAATAAAAAAGTGCTTTTTCAAAACATTTTCCCCACAAATTAATAAAGTGCAAATATTTACAGTTTTATGTGTTTTATATTTGATTTATTTAAATTTTACATTTTTTAACCATATTTAGAGGAATATTTTTAAAATATGCAGTTTCTTTACATTTTTTTTAAAAAATGACGTTTTTGGGGAGTGAAGCTGACCTCTGACCTTTTTGTCTCAGACACATGAAGATCCATGAGAAGGACCCGGCCAACAGTCTGCTCTCCGTCAGCCCCCCCTCCCCCACCAAACGCCGCCGTCCGTCCGTGAAGAGGAGGCAGGGCCCGGAGGAGGAGACCGGAGAGGAGCCGCCGAGCAAGAGGGTAAAAAAACTAATTTCAATGTTATTAATCACCGGGAGACGATGAAATTAACCCTTTAATGCCACACACACACATATCGCTCTGTGCACAAAATGCACTTTTCAAAATCAAGCTTTAAAGAATATTATGCATTAATATTGCTTTTTGCTTTCATTGGGATTAATTGTGTGTGTGTGTGTGTGTGTGTGTGTGTGTGTGTGTGTGTGTTAAGGTTGTGGAGGACACAGCGGTGGAGGAGTCGGCGGCGGCGCTCCGCGGAGGCGAGGAGGAGCTGCTGCCCTGTCCCATCTGCTTCAGGACCTGCAGCTCCAGACTGGAGCTGGACGCTCACATGGACACACACCCCGACACCGCACTGAGGTACACACACACACACACACACACTCTGAATGGATGGCTGGAAAACAAGATAATAAGTCACCAGATGAGTGAGAGAAACGGAGAGAGAGAATTTAATAAGTCACAGAGGAGAAGAGGTTTTGGGACACGCTCGGCTAGGCTTCGTTTCCATGACGACACCCCCATCCCCCAAAAAAGGAGAGTTCAAAGTTTGTCGTGTGTTCATGGTGTCGTAACCTCGCAGTTGTTTTTTCAAAGATGAAGAAGGTTCGAAGAATGAATAAAAGAGTGAATAAAGTAAGAAAAACAGCAAGGAAACAAAGGAAGGAACAACAGAGAGGAAAAAGAAAGATTTGGAAAAGTCATGAATTTGAAAAATTCAAAAAAATTATTAATTTTGCGCCAAAAAAAAATTTAAAGATTTGGAAAAATGTTTTGAAATTTTGTCAATGAAAATGTGTGGGAACCCTGAGAGAGAGAGGGATGAAGGAAAGAAAAGCTGAAAAGAACGGAAGAATTAACAGAATGAAAGAAGGGAGAAATTAATTAAAGCAGTAAAATGAACGACATAAAGACAGATGGAGGACTGAGACATAAAGTTTGTCAGTGAGGAAGAAAAGAAACTTAAAAAAATAAAAGAGAGATGAAGAAAGAGAGGAGGAGGAGGAGTGCGGCAGGCTGAGCTCGTTATGGAGGAAGGAGGAATATTTAGCTGTAAATCCTCTTTAATCAGCCTGTAAGAGGATCTGAACCTGAGGGAGGAGAGAGAGATGGAGGGATGGGGAGAAAGATGGAGGGATGAAGGGATGTAGGAGGTAGAGATGGAGGTTGAGCGAGGGATGGTGGTGATTTAACCGACCAGTGTAAGGATGGAGGGATAGAAAACTGAAAAAAGTCTCATTACTTCATTTATTCTGCAGCATGTAAAAGGCTGCATTGCTGTTGCTAACATTGCCAGGTCTTTGAGTTGCATTGTGGGTAATGTAGGCAGCAGGCTTTGACTACAGAGAGAAAAAAAATCTTCAGGTCTGCTGTCCCAATACCCCAAAACAGTCCTAAAATCCTAGAAAAGTCCTAAAATCCATAAAAGAAACTGAAAAAGTAAAAACAAATAGATCCGAACATCGAGTTTCTCCTGTGAATAAAACTGACGTCTTCAGACGTTAGAGACGTCACACTTTAGTCTTTAAAACGTCTCATGACGGGTGAGGATGCAGGATAACTGGCTCAATGATTAGCATCACATACTGATGGACACACACACACACAAACACACACACGCATACACACACACACACACGCACACACTGGGAAGGTAATTCTCTGGACCTCAGCCAACCTCTGTGGGATTATCCTGCACTCACACACCGGTGTGACGCTCAAAAACACACACTCATAAACACACACATGCAGGCCGACACACACACACACACACACACACACACACACACACACACACACACGAGTGTGAAGACGAGGAGGAGGAGTGATGGAGACGGAGGGAGTTCAACAAGTGCTGGTCCACATATGGTCCACAGTGTGTGTGTGTGTGTGTGTGTGTGTGTGTGTGT
>NW_024631710.1:0-1481 GCF_008729295.1 Plectropomus leopardus
AAAAAAAAATAATACTTCTAGTGTAGCAAATGTCTAGTCACACTACTCTTAGATTTCTGGCTATGTTTGTAGATCAAACAAACAGATATAATGTTAACCATTTTTGCCTCCTTAGTTCAGCATGATGGGACAAAACCTAGTACGAGGAACGATTCAGAACACACGGAACGGATTATATATCTCATATGGCCTGGAAACGCTTTGGGACCAACATGTTTTTGTGTTAATTTTCTCAAAGCGAAGTTTAAACTGACACAAAGTTTGGTTGAAATTGATATATATTTTTTAAATGCTTAATGATGCATTTGTTACTAAAAGTGTTATCTGAGAAAGACCATAAAAACAGATCAAATACTGAAAGTTGTCATACTGACATTTAAGGTATGCTTGATGGATTCATGTCATTAAGCGTATGACGAGTAGAGAAGGAACAACACACGAACAAACATGAGAAACTTCCAAACATGTAGGCTGCAAAACATACTTCTTTAAATAAATGTCTGAGGGGCACCATGAAACGACATTTTCCAGGGGTATTGGTGCATAAATTATGGCTATAGTGCCTTTCTCTCTGTGAGTGTATGCAGCAGTTTGATTTACACACTTTACTGCATAATGAATGTCAGCAATAGCCCTTAAATTCAGAGCCAACCAAGACATCTAAGTAACCTATTTGTGCAAGCTGAAAGTGTAGCACACCATAACACAGCTCAAAGTCCAAATGAAACAGGCTTTCAAGAGTACATAACTTCAGTGTTGTGGTGTATTTACATGTGAAATAGGATAGGCGGGGGGGGATATACTGTTGGAAGGAAATTTATTTAATCATTGCAAAGTGGGCACGTCATTACAGAGACATACCAACAGTGTAATGCTGATGGGATAGTACTATCGTCAGGGAAACAAAGTTAGTGACTGAATTCATTGTAAAATACCTGACAAATTATCTGTTTCTTTGAGGTAATTTTCTGTTGTTTAGACTCTTTTGTATTATGTGTGTCCTTGTGATTGTTTTGTATCTTCCTCTAGCTGTTTGGGTCTCTTCAAGGTAATTTTTAGTTTTCATAGTCATTTAGGATCTTTGTGAGGTTTTTTTTGTCACTTTGTAGTTGTATTTGTTGTCATTTGGGTCTCCTTTTTATGCCTTTTTGGTCACTTTGTGGTCATTTTGTTACTACAGGTTTTTGTGAGTACACATTTTTTAGTGTTTTGTGTCTCTATGTATTCATTTTGGATGTTTTTTAGATCATTTGATCCTTTTGTTTCTATTTTGGTCACTTCTTATCCATTGTGTGTCTCCTTGTGGATGTTATGTCTTTTTTTAATTGTTTAGGTCTCTTTCAGGTAAATTTGTGTCGGTATGGTCGATTTGTAGTCACTGTGTGTCTTCTTGTAGTCTCTGTGTCATTTTTTGTCACCTTGTAGTTATTTTATGTCCAGCAGCATTCCAGGTGGATGCAGAAGATGACTTTTAGTGTCAT
>NW_024631711.1:0-3205 GCF_008729295.1 Plectropomus leopardus
ACACACACACACACATGAACACACACACACACACACATGAACACACAAAGCTATGGGAGTTCAACTGGAGGTTAGACCTTCAGGCTCCACGGCTCAAAAAAAGAGAGACAGAGAGAATTCATAAGCAGCTGATTCAGCGGGCCGCTGACTGGTGTGATTACTGCAGGAGGAAGAGGAAGAGGGCATTTTCAGGAACATGGATAATTTCAAGACCTGGAGAAAAATATGAAAAGGCCGAGGGTCTTTTGGAGAATTTAAGCTAAAAGGAATGAGAAATGGTAAAAATGACGGAGGAAGACAGAAAGCAGGACAGAAAGTACTGAGTGAGTGATAACGACTTTTTTACAACTCAAGCAACAGCTGAAGATGTTACTGTGTGTCTCCAGACTGTCTCTCCTGGAAACACACATACCCAAGGCCCTGACCTTGCTAATGGCAGCTGTTGACGTCATTCTGTCCCCCATTCAGAGCAACAAACTCCTCACTATGCACATAACACACGCTGGATAAACAGAAAAAATCCAGACCCAAACTTGAGACATCACTCGCATGTAATTTACAGAAGTCCATTTTCTTTCCATTCCACTGACACTCTGAACCTGATGTATTTTTTCACTGCATACCATTTCTTTCCTTTGGCCCTGCATTCAACCTTTGCCCGAGTGATTAACTGCTCATGTCAACAAAGGTGGCGTCCTAATCCCTAAATATCACCCTTGCAGGTTAGCCATCAACCTCGCCCCTGATCAAAGTCTCTTGTCAGTTAAATGAGAGACGGCTCACCGTCTTAATTCTGTGGTTATCCCTCTTAGAGCCAGTATATCGATACTGCGTGTGTGCTTTTTTTGTCAGGGCTTTTCTGAAACTCATGGAGGAGCTACTGTTCAGTGATTTGTTCAAGATCACTGGAGAACTGCAGCTCATTGAATTTGCAGGCAACAAGCAGCCACCGACTATCAGCGAAGGTTGAGTAGTGTTTAAGGGCACTTGCAAATCATGCTCTGAAACTTATCCTCATTTCAGAGATCATTGTCAATGGCAGACCTCAGAAACTACACTCTTGCAATTCTGAGGTTAATGCCATTTCAAAATCACCTTCGCCCAACGTGGGGCTCGAACCCACGACCCTGAGATTAAGAGTCTCATGCTCTACCGACTGAGCTAGCCGGGCTACATCTATCAGCAAAATAGATCAGATTTCGTTGCTGCATCAACTCTGATGGGCTAAGAACACTAAGAAGGGTGGCGGGATGTATTTCTGGGTCAACCCTCCTCACACTGCACACAAACTTTATAGCAGGTTATGTATTAATGACTGTATTTGCTAACAATTATGCCCAGCCTGCATGGGCTTACAACACACAATAAAAATCAAAGCTAGCCAGGACCAGAGTCCAGCATAAATATTAACAAACAGCATTAAGGGAAAGAAGATGGAGCAAAGCAACAAAAGCATTGTTATATATCACCGGTAAAAATGATGATGAGGATTGTACATAATGAAATCATCAATGAGTAGGACAGAGTTCATGGATCATCTACAGAAACATTTCCTGTGTAGCACTGAGAGAAAAGTCAGAATAAGTTCGAAATAAACAAAATGTCTTGCCTTCTCTTTCAGGCTTTTGCAACAAAATTGGCAAATTTCAACACATAAATTAAAAAAAGCATTCTAGTTTTTGGTCATCTGAGCACCAGAAAATATAAGTGTTTAGCTGAGCCATTTCATGGAATATTAACTCTCTTAAGTCATCGTCAAAATGTCATCAACATGTAAGTGTTGATGCTGGGTAACAGAACTGCACCCTGGCATACTTCAGAAGAGACACAATCTGTGTCTAGTCTCGGCTCTGCTTTTTCACCAGGTGAAAATTCTTGAGTCCCTGCCAAAACTGCAAGCAGTGCTCAGCTGCAGACTCATGGTAAGTACGGAGACTGCTCAGCATGTCTTTTGCATCATGCAACGATCATATTCTTTGCGTGCATGGTAAGAGACCCAGTCAGTGGCAGTCTTAACCCCTGCTGCTGCTTCGTTATTAGGAAAACTGTTTTGCACCCTGCAGAGACTACAGGCAACATTGGGTCACAGACACTGGGGATGTTGCAGGGTCATGATTTGCAAGACTACAACTGGATTCCTTTTGACATATTAACTATGTTGTGTTTTGTTAGAGCTGCTAGACAAAATAAGACTGACTTGGGGCTTCCACCACCTTACACCAAGCGATCACGGTCACAGCAGCAAACCACAACTGACATAAAAATTTCACGGATTTATTCAAACAGTGGTCATTTGTCTCAGTTGAAAAGTCGTCGGCCGACAATGGTTGCTCTGGGACACAGAGAGCTAAAATCTCTGTCAGGAGTGGGATTTGAACCCACGCCTCCATCTGGAGACCAGAAATCCCTTTCACTGAGGAAGGAGTACCTTGAGTCTGGCGCCTTAGACCGCTCGGCCATCCTGACACAGAAACATTGAACACGCCAATTTAAGTTAACTCTCATCAGAACCCACAAGACCCCCAAATACATCTAACAGGAAAGTGAGGTATAGTTTTATTCTAATTTGGTTGCATTGGACACAATAGGTTTGGTGGCAAATCTCTGGGTGGACTGACTGATGACTGGCTGTACAGATGGACTGGTGAACAAACAGATAGGTAAAGGATGGATAGATGGATAGATGGATGGATGGAGGATGGAGGAGGGGGTTCGACGTCTTTGATCCTCCCAGCAGAAATAATCAACAAAGCCCTGGAGCAGGCCAGCTAGACCTAAATATGTGTGTGTGCGCGTCTGTTTGGTGTGTGTGTGTGTGTGTGTGTGTGTGTGTGTGTGTGTGTGTGTGTGCGTGTGCGCCATGAGGTTTTCTGGCAGCATGCCAAGACCAGCTCCCACCAGGAGAGAGATCAAAGACTGTTCTCTCTCTCTCTGTCTCTACCTCTCTCGCCCATATTTCTCACACTCCTTCCTCCCCCTTCCTCGCTTTCTTTCTTGAAAACACTCGTTATTGCTTTTCTTGATTTCTTCGACACTCTCTCACTTTTTTTAAATTTAACCCGAGGGCAGGGAGACGCGTTTCCTATGCAAAACAGAAAAGAAAAGATAAAGTGCTGAAAAAAAGAGCCAAGCAAGAAAAAGACGTGGTAAAAGAGAGAGAATAGAAACTGTTGGTTGCACGGATTTTAAAAAACAGTCTGAGAAA
>NW_024631712.1:0-6737 GCF_008729295.1 Plectropomus leopardus
AGAAGGACAAACAGTCGTGTTATCAACACAGGAGGGAATATATGAAGAAAAAACCCTCTCCCAGAGTGTAGTTACCACAAGAAACCACAGAGTGGAGTCCTGTCCTTTAGATGTCCTGAAATACCTAAACCAGCCATTGTGTGGTATCGTTCTTCAACCTACTCATATCTATCTATGTCTGTCTGTCTATTTTTTGTTTGTTTTTCGTTTTGTTATTTATTTTGATTTAATGACTTGATGTTGTTATGTATATTTGTCTAGGAAAAATTGTTAATAAGGACCAAAATAAACTACCATTACCATTATATGTTTCCAACCGCAAAGTCACTATAGAAATATAATAGCCTAATATAATAGCCTATCTAAAATGTCAATAAATACATTCCCGATGCAAACATTTCTGATAAACTCCCAGAACAGACAAATGAAAGAGTCCATGGTTTATTCTGTAGGTCACTGAATGGTCAAATACATTGCATTAATATGGGTTGAATATTATACAATCAATGCACTTAAATAAAAAGGCAATTTACAGATCATTTGCAAAATGATTTCAACATCAAAAATCTTGCCTATGAAGAAAGAGGACTTTTTTACCAATGCACCTTGTGAACTCATGTCATGAATCACATCACTGATTTCCCAAACACTAGTCTAACTCCAATTTATGCAGCAGTTATCACCAACACTCAAATTTCAATATATAATATTTCTAAGAGTCAGGCAAATACTGTAATTTCTTGGAAATACACAACTTCATCACTGCATTGTTGCTTCAACATGATGAAAAAATAAATGTATCTATATCTTCTGCATACAGGTCACCGCTACCTATGAATACTGCTAGCTTAAACACAGTAATCCATTCATACCGAACATAGAGCATTTTCAAGTGGAAATATATATATTTCCTTGGTAGGAATAACTAAATATGGTATGAGGTGGCTTAAAAAGTCATGTATGACTTTGCAGGAATGTCAATGGGTGTGACAAGAACTGATTTCGTGAGCTGAACCAAGATGCAAGCCTAAAACTGATCAGAGAGGAAACTTTTTTCCTTGACGCAGTCGCAAAATTACCCGTCCTTCACACACCAGTCACCGGAGCGTGTCTTGCTCCGGGGAAATTTGAAGTAAGTCTCTATATAAATAAACAATGTCCACATCATCATATGATGCCATAAAATTGAGCAATATTGTTTAAGGGGTAACTTGAGCACGGGTAATGACAACTGCGGAAATTCTGAACACAGGAAATTAAAAAAAATACTAACTTTGGAATAGCAACCCTTTTGCAGCAAGCAGAGCAGAACTATGCTGATATGGAATGAGGGCATGTTTAATCTGGAATACACAAAAATCCTTAATAACACAACAACCATTATGACTATGGAGCTAATAAATGTGCTTTCAGTAGCAAGAATGATTCATCTGGTATGAGAAATGAAAGCAAAAGCCCAAAAATAAATTAAAAAGGAGTGAAATGGCAGATAGCTCGAGACACTATTTGAGAGCAATCTAGATGGTCTGTGAACTTCAGTGTGAACACACTGCCTGTATTAAGGAGTTGCTGTTTTCATTATCCTATTGCAGTGACACACATCACGCTCAAACCTTTCACTTGTTCACAGACGGGATGGCGTCTATTTCAGAGGACAAAGTACGCCTATCAAAGTTAATTAGCACTAGTCCTTGCCCTGTGTCGAGAGGCACGGCGATTCAGTAATAAATGATTAGCCAGTTGAGTCACAAATCTAATACAAGGCAGCAGATAACAATTTCAGCTGAGATGCTGTTATTCAAAGCTTTTGGTGGGAATGTGCAGATGTTGAGTTGCCATCAAAAAAATGTTAAAGACTCGGGTGCTTTAAATGGATTTTAAACGTCATTACTGAAGGTTAAGCAGTTGATGCATGATGCTGGAATGACAAGAAAATGTGCCGAGAGACGAGTCGGTAAGCTCCCACATTTAAGAGCCCGTTGAACAGAACGGAGTCTGACGGGGCCGCAATCAGGGACAGTACTCCTAGTGTGGAGCTACAGCAGCAGTGCACTCTGGCAACAGTGTTACAAATGCAGTTGCTAAATTCATAGTCCTCCACATAATTGGCTAGCAAAGGTCTGTCCTTAAGTGTCCACTTGTTAACTTATCCTGGCGTCAAACCATGATTACCCGTTCTTGGTTTCCAACTGTTTTGTTCTGCATTTTTTGACCAACTCCTCTGAGCGCCACCCTGCATTACACACCACATACATACAACATTAAAGTGGAGCTGTATAACACCCTCTCTTCTTCCTCTCTCCTCTTCATTCTTTCACGCATTGACAGGTCTCCAGCGTTCAGCTTCTATACTGTTAATGCTGCTGGACCCATAGGGCCCGGAGGCGACATCATCCAAGTATGCTCCAACCATACGAGAGCTGCCGGGACCAGAGCCATCGATCTGAGTGGAGGAGTAGAACAGGCCCTGGTCAGTCAGCTCTTTGCGGCCAAGGGTTGTAGCGACCGTCGGTGGAAGGTGGACGTCACTTTCATCCGGTTCGTCCACCTGTGACTTGTAGGAGAACAGGATCTTGGGCTCTGAACTGTGGAATAAAAGGAAAGCGGTGACAGAAAGGAGGTCAGCTGTCCGAAGGGCTGCTATGATGTATTCTGTGTATTTTGTATTTTAGTTTGTACAAACCCAAAGAATCCCTTGAGGAATGTGACATAAATGAGCGGAGCAAAGGCAGAGAAGTACAGGAAGGTGGTGACATCCACACAGCTGGTTTAGAAGAGACAAAAATAAAGACAAGTTTCACACTGTGTAAACAGGCATACTAAAGGGTACATTCGATATTTTTAACGGTGGACCGTTTTTCCCCATCTTTCTGAGTCTAAGTGGCTGATAGGGACAACAGTTTTTGAAATTGGTCAAGTATTGCGTGAGACTGCTGCAGCCTAAACAGGCTGCAATGTAACCAGTCAGAGCATTTGGGTACTGTCAATTTTTTTATTTTATTTTTTTAAAGTGCTTGTTTTAGCCTCTGACAGGCTCAGACTGTTATAATAATCATCTGACAACATTATGGACACTATTCCTACACAGATGGATTTTTTTTTGTTAAAGGGTAAGATCCTTTTGTTTAACCAGAGACAGCTCTCAAATTACTATCACCAAAACCACCAGACTGCATTCAAAAACAGTAATTTTATTATTGTCAAACACACTTCACATTCAAAGTTGAGAGGAACAAACATCTTTGGTTTGTCTTTCCACTATTCCAACAATCACCAACTCTGGTTTAGTTGAAGTAATTTTTTTAATTCACCTACTTAGAGGATGGCTTTATCCAAAACGTTTTTTTTAATCTACAAAATTATACTTAAAATATTGTTTATTTATATGGAGTCTGGTGGGGTTGGTGATGAGGATTTCAGGTCTGTTTCTGGCTATTCAAAGAGGATCTTACTCTGTCTCTATAAGGATCCTTTCCATAATGTTGTCCATCACTTGGAATAATAATCTGAGTCTGTCAGTGGCAAAAACAAGCACTTTTAATAGATGTAAATTGATGGTGCCCAAATGCCCCAAGTGGTTACATTGGAGCCTTTCTCACAGCTGCCAGCAGCACAGTTTCTCTAAAACTGGACCTATTTAAAAAAAGTTTATTCCCATTAGTCAGTCACAAAAACATGGGGAAATAGGGTCCAGGTTAAAAAACAATACCAGAGTTACAGGACTTAATGATTATCATCAGCTTCAGCAAACACAACCAATGGGTTTCTGCCAAAAGGAAAACGTCTAGCGGCTTCTCATCCACATAGGACCTTCCAAAACAGAGTCATCCCTCTAATTGCAACCCAGCCAAACAAAAACAGCCACCCAGGCATTTTTCTAAGCAGTGTGTGTTGCAAATCTATTCAATTTATCCTCTTCTACCTAAAATACTTATGTGGGTCCATTTATTCATATATATATATATATATATATATATATATATATATAATACTCAAAGGATATAATACTCTGACCAGAGTCCCTCTATGATTCCGGCACACAGCAGGGCACTGCCCAGGCCCTGGACGAGGTTCAGTAAAGACAGGATGGCAGCATATACATAGAAACTCCTCTTAGCGGGACAAAGGAAACAAAACAACAATTAATTGGCAACAGAGGACAAATTAGAAAGCAGCACATCTTCCTGGATTACTTAGAATAAATGATATATACTGCAAATCTTTAAACCTTTTGCATCTAATTTCTCATCTTTGCTGCAATGAAATCCATAACTTACATGGTAGAGATATCCTCTCCCTCACTGGAGTTTTAGGCAAGATCACAATCAAAGAGTACACCTATAAAGAGGGATTACATCATCAGTCAATTATTATATACAGTGACAGACTATTTGTAAAGTACGGTTTTTGTTTTAGTTCATATGCTTTTCTTCTGCTGTATAGTTACAGATTACTGACCAAAAAGAAGAAGCAAGAACTGGCCAACCAGAAGTGCCTTCCTCCGTGTCCATAGATGTTAAAGTCCTCAGCAGACAGGTGGCTGTCTGGATACAGGATCTCTAGTGTGCCCTAGAACAAGATCTCATTTATTGCAATTGAATTAAGACAACATAACAAAACGTCCCACTGTGTGATGTTCAGTGAAGTTTTTAACACTATTTAACCTCTTATCATCCATTATTACCTGTGTGATGGAGTAGCCCAAAGCAAGCACAGCAGTGATAGCCAGCACTCGCTTTATACTGGACTTACTCTCCAGGTGACCTGATAAATGAACACAGAAAGAGGCTTTACAGGAACAAAATCTGTGCAAATTCACTAACATTCATTATTAGATTCAGGGCTGAACAGGATCATTAGAAACCAAACATTTTGAAACAGATGCTTCATGTCATGAGACAGAAACAATGGTACACATATACAGTAAATGAGAACTGAAACCAGGAGAGCCAACAAACCAAAAGCCAGTCCCAGGATGACAACACTGAGCTCGATAGCCAGCAAGAAGAAACGGGTGATTTCCCACAGCACCTGAAGAGACAACAAACATCAGGGGATCCACTGTGACAAGCGCAAACAAGCTGTGTGGTAACACATATTGACCCTGGAACATATGCACAGCTTTATAAGTCAGGCCACACTCTAAAGCATTATATAATCATGTGTATTTTTTGTCTTCAACAGCGCAGCCATGACAGTATGCTACGGGAACAGCAGGCCCATAGGGATCTGTCTGGTATGTGAGGAATGTCAGCCATGCCTTTCCTTTTGGACATGAAAGCCAAACAAAGTCATGCTGAAGCTCATATCGACCCCTCTGGGTATTCAATAAAAGGGGATATGGTGACTGCTATTTCAGTGTGGCCAAAGTATTTATGCTAGGGCTGCAATCTGTAATGTACCACCTGTAAATAAAAAAAGGTTGGAACTACTTACACCGTTGAAATGAGAGAGACTCAAACTTTAATTGGAAAAATAAAATAAAATAAAATAAAAAGTTTACAAAGGAGTATATCAACTGAACCATTTCCTCCAGGCTGTATATCTCACCACACTAAAAGTAGATCCTCTTCTAAAAGGACATTATTTTCTGTAGTTTACAGTAAACATGAACATCTTGTGACAAGCACAGCTCAGATTATGTTCCCAGCAAAAGAAAGAGAAGAGTAACTTTTTTTAAAAAAAAAAAAGAAGAGGAGTAAAAACAACAAGCCTATTGTTGCACCATTTACTCTATGCCCAGATTTTTATCTCTATGAACAACCATGAGCTGTGGGGATTTACTTAAGGTCCAATCAGTAACTATTTTGATCGTATATATGTCCATGTTGACATCTTTGAATTACTTTGAAGTAATTCCAGAAAACATTACTTTCTGTTGTTTCAATTTTGAATAAGCCTTTTTCTTTTCCCACGATTAACGACACAAACATGTTTTTTATGTTTCCTGTGCTTACTTTGTCTATGATGGTGGCAGCACTGGATGCACTGACAGTCATGGACACTACGGCCCGGGTAATCCCAACCGCTGCTACAACAAACACCTGCAAAATACAGTGCAAAACATGTTAGACAATATATACCAATCTGTCTTCTCAACACAAGAAAAAATGTCCTGGAGTAGAACTGGAGGAAAAGCCTAGGTGATAGCGACAATGCACTGGTTCACTGGTGATATACAGCTGAGTTAATTCTGGCCTTGCCAAGCATTCTCTAGAGTTTTGATTGTTTTTTACCATTACTGTAATGGTAACCTAAATAGACAGATGCAGTACATTTTGGAAACAAAGAGTAAGGACTTGAATGGAGATGGAAGAGATTATAAAGCAAAACAGTAAATGAGAAAGACACTTTTGAGCAAGTCTTTCTGCAAGGTTGTTTGTCTTGTTGTCAGACAAAAGTTAAAGGTATTAACAGGTGTACTGTCCCTTGGCATGGCGCCAAGCTCAAGATAATTACTTTGATTACAGGTTATTAGTGTTTCCGTCTTTTGTGTCTTACCAGCAAGTAAAAGGTGACAAAGATGGGGCTGGAGGTGAGTCTTATCTTTGCCCTGGCTGAGGGCAGCTTCCACATCAGGAATACAAAGAAGGCCACATTAGGCACAAGTAGTAAAATGTCCCAGAACCGCACTCTAAGACAGAGAGATGAATGTGAATGTGATAATACAGAAGTTTCTGAAAAAATAATTAGATCTATGCAGTATATATTTTGTGCAGTTTGTTGGATATTCACTT
>NW_024631713.1:0-13103 GCF_008729295.1 Plectropomus leopardus
GGTCAATTTTTCAACATGCTGTATTTTGGTTTTTTTGGCTGTTTTTGCAGGATTCTTTGCAATGGCGCGTCTCAGCAGGTTATTCTATGCTGTTTCCAAGTGTTTTCAGCTGTTTTTAGGACGTGTCATATTTTGACATTTTTGCCATACTATAGCCTTGCCTTTTCGGTCAATTTTTCAACATGCCGTATTTTGGGTTTTTTGGCTGTTTTTGCAGGATTCTTTGCAATGGCGCATCTCAGCAGGTTATTCTATGTCGTTTCCAAGTGTTTTCAGCTGTTTTTAGGATGTGTCATATTTTGACATTTTTGCCTTGCCTTGCCTTTTTGGTCAATTTTTCAACATGCCGTATTTTGGTTTTTTGGCTGTTTTTGCAGGATTCTTTGCAATGGCGCGTCTCGGCAGGGTATTCTGTGCTGTTTTGAAGTATTTTCAGCATTTTTTAGGACGTGTCATATTTTGACATTTTTGCCATACTATAGCCTTGCCTTTTCGGTCAATTTTTCAACATGCCGTATTTTGGGTTTGTTGGCTGTTTTTGCAGAATTCTTTGCAATGGCGCGTCTCGGCAGGGTATTCTGTGCTGTTTTGAAGTATTTTCAGCAGTTTTTAGGACGTGTCATATTTTGACATTTTTGCCATACTATAGCCTTGCCTTTCTGGCCAATTTTTCAACATGCCGTATTTTTGTTTTTTTGGCTGTTTTTGCAGGATTCTTTGCAATGGCGCATCTCAGCAGGTTATTCTATGCTGTTTTGAAGTGTTTTCAGCTGTTTTTAGGATATGTCATATTTTGACATTTTTGCCATACTATAGCCTTGCCTTTTCGGTCAATTTTTCAACATGCCATATTTTTGTTTTTTTGACTGTTTTTGCAGGATTCTTTGCAATGGCGCGTCTCGGCAGGTTAATCTATGCTGTTTCTAAGTGTTTTCACCTTTTTTTAGGACGTGTCACATTTCGACATTTTTGCCATACTATAGCCTTGCCTTTTCGATCATTTTTTCAACATGCTGTATTTTGGGTTTTTTGGCTGTTTTTGCAGGATTCTTTGCAATGGCGCGTCTCGGCAGTGTATTCTATGCTGTTTTGAAGTATTTTCAGCTGTTTTTACGACATGTCATATTTTGACATTTTTGCCATACTATAGCCTTGCCTTTTCGGTCATTTTTTGAACTCAACTTATTGTGGTGGTTTTGGTTGTTTTTGCAATATTGTATACTATGGCATGTCTTGGCATGCTTGTTCATGCTGTTTTGAGGTGTTTTCAGCTGTGTTTGGGACATGTCACATTTTGACATTTGTTACTGCCACACACATAGAACAAGGTTCAGAGAGTGGCCAAACACATAAAAGAGCGCCACACAGATCACGGAAGATAAAAAAAACCTGTTTATTTAGCAACAAGTTAACCAACAAGTAACCAAAACCAAAAGAGGGAGTTGGAGAACCCGGCCAAACAAGCAGATGATGGGAATAGCCTGCCCACAATCCAATCCCAAATCTCGGACTGTAAACAGACAAAAACAACGCTAAACAAAGTGCCATTGATCTGTATTTCCTGCTGTTGCTGTGGCCCACGTCGGTTGTGAATGATACCTTTACACCAACAGAGAGCAAGCATCATCATCATCCGGCCTTTTTCCCCCCCATTGATTTGAAGGACCTGGAGGAGGAGAAAAACACACACACTAACACAAATATGTAGAGAGACAGAGAAAAAAAAAGAGAATAATCACAGGAAACAACAGCTGGCACGTGCAACAACATTTTTGCCATACGATAACCTTGCCTTTTTGGTCAATTTTTCAACATGCCGTATTTTGTTTTTTTTGGCTGTTTTTGCAGGATTCTTTGCAATGGTGCGTCTCGGCAGTGTATTCTATGCTACTTTGAAGTGTTTTCAGTTGTTTTTAGGACATGTCATATTTTGACATTTTTGCCATACTATAGCCTTGCCTTTTCGGTCAATTTTTCAACATGCCCTATTTTGGGTTTGTTGGCTGTTTCTGCAGTTCTTTGCATGGCTTGTCTTGGCACGCTATTTTATGCAGTTTTGAAGTGTTTTCAGCTCTTTTTAGGACATGTCATATTTTGACATTTTTGCCATACTATAGCCTTGCCTTTTCTGGTCAATTTTTCAACATGTTGTATTTTTGGGTTTTTTGGCTGTTTTTGCAGGATTTCTTTGCAATGGCGCGTCTCGGCAGGCTATTCTATGCTGTTTTGAAGTATTTTCAGCTGTTTTTAGGACATGTCATATTTTGACATTTTTGCCATACTATAGCCTTGCCTTTTCGGTCATTTTTTCAACATGCCTATTTATGGTGTTTTTTGGCCTGTTTTTGCAATTCTTTGCATGGCTTGTCTTGGCACGCTATTTTATGCTGTTTTCGAAGTGTTTTCAGCTGTTTTTAGGACGTGTCATATTTTGACATTTTTGCCATACTATAGCCTTGCTTTTCGGTCAATTTTTCAACATGCCGTATTTTTGGTTTTTTGACTGTTTCTGCAGGATTCTTTGCAATGGTGCGTCTTGGCAGTGTATTCTATGCTGTTTTGAAGTGTTTTCAGTTGTTTTTAGGACATGTCATATTTTGACATTTTTGCCATACTATAGCCTTGCCTTTTCGGTCAATTTTTCAACATGCCGTATTTTTGGTTTTTTGGCTGTTTTTTTGCAGGATTCTTTGCAATGGCGCGTCTCGGCAGGCTATTCTATGCTGTTTTGAAGTATTTTCAGCTTTTTTGGGACGTGTCATATTTTGACATTTTTGCCATACTATAGCCTTGCCTTTTCGGTCAATTTTTCAACATGCCGTTTTTTGGTTTTTTTGGCTGTTTTTGCAGGATTCTTTGCAATGGCGCGTCTCAGCAGGTTATTCTATGCTGTTTTGAAGTGTTTTTAGTTGTTTTTAGGACATGTCATATTTTGACATTTTTGCCATACTATAGCCTTGCCTTTTTGGTCAATTTTTCAACATGCCGTATTTTGGGTTTGTTGGCTGTTTCTGCAGGATTCTTTGCAATGGCGCGTCTCAGCAGGTTATTCTATGCTGTTTTGAAGTGTTTTCAGCTCTTTTTGGGACGTGTCATATTTTGACATTTTTGCCATACTATAGCCTTGCCTTTTCGGTCAATTTTTCAACATGCTGTATTTTGGGTTTTTTGGCTGTTTTTGCAGGATTCTTTGCAATGGTGCGTCTTGGCAGTGTATTCTATGCTACTTTGAAGTGTTTTCAGTTGTTTTTAGGACATGTCATATTTTGACATTTTTGCCATACTATAGCCTTGCCTTTTCGGTCAATTTTTCAACATGCCGTATTTTTGGTTTTTTTTGACTGTTTTTGCAGGATTCTTTGCAATGGTGCGTCTCGGCATTGTATTCTATGCTGTTTTGAAGTATTTTCAGCTGTTTTTAGGACATGTCATATTTTGACATTTTTGCCATACTATAGCCTTGCCTTTTCGGTCAATTTTTCAACATGCCGTATTTTTGGTTTTTTTGGCTGTTTTTGCAGGATTCTTTGCAATGGCGCGTCTCGGCAGGCTATTCTATGCTGTTTTGAAGTATTTTCAGCTGTTTTTGGGACGTGTCATATTTTGACATTTTTGCCATACTATAGCCTTGCCTTTTCGGTCAATTTTTCAACATGCCGTATTTTTGGTTTTTTGGCTGTTTTTGCAGGATTCTTTGCAATGGCGCGTCTCAGCAGGTTATTCTATGCTACTTTGAAGTGTTTTTAGCTGTTTTTAGGACATGTCATATTTTGACATTTTTGCCATACTATAGCCTTGCCTTTTTGGTCAATTTTTCAACATGCCGTATTTTGGGTTTTTTGGCTGTTTCTGCAGGATTCTTTGCAATGGCGCGTCTCGGCAGGTTATTCTATGCTGTTTTGAAGTATTTTCAGCTGTTTTTTGGGACGTGTCATATTTTGACATTTTTGCCATACTATAGCCTTGCCTTTTCGGTCAATTTTTCAACATGCCGTATTTTTGGTTTTTTTGACTGTTTTTGCAGGATTCTTTGCAATGGTGCGTCTCGGCATTGTATTCTATGCTGTTTTGAAGTTTTCAGCTGTTTTTAGGACATGTCATATTTTGACATTTTTGCCATACTATAGCCTTGCCTTTTCGGTCAATTTTTCAACATGCCGTATTTTTGGTTTTTTGACTGTTTTCTGCAGGATTCTTTGCAATGGCGCGTCTCGGCAGGCTATTCTATGCTGTTTTGAAGTATTTTCAGCTCTTTTTGGGACGTGTCATATTTTGACATTTTTGCCATACTATAGCCTTGCCTTTTCGGTCAATTTTTCAACATGCCGTATTTTTGGTTTTTTGGCTGTTTTTGCAGGATTCTTTGCAATGGCGCGTCTCAGCAGGTTATTCTATGCTACTTTGAAGTGTTTTCAGTTGTTTTTTAGGACGTCATATTTTGACATTTTTGCCATACTATAGCCTTGCCTTTTCGGTCAATTTTTCAACATGCCGTTTTTTTGTTTTTTTTGGCTTTTTTGCAGGATTCTTTGCAATGGTGCGTCTCGGCAGTGTATTCTATGCTGTTTTGAAGTGTTTTCAGTTGTTTTTAGGACATGTCATATTTTGACATTTTTGCCATACTATAGCCTTGCCTTTTCGGTCATTTTTCAACATGCCTGTTTTATTTTGTTTTTTTGGCTGTTTTTTTGTAATATTCTTTGCAATGGCTTGTCTTGGCACGCTATTTTATGCTGTTTTGAAGTGTTTTCAGCTGTTTTTAGGACATGTCATATTTTGACATTTTTGCCATACTATAGCCTTGCCTTTTCGGTCAATTTTTCAACATGCTGTTTTATTTTGGGTTTTTTTTGGCTGTTTTTGCAGGATTTCTTTGCAATGGCGCGTCTCGGCAGGCTATTCTATGCTGTTTTGAAGTATTTTCAGCTGTTTTTTTACGACATGTCATATTTTGACATTTTTGCCATACTATAGCCTTGCCTTTTCGGTCATTTTTTCAACATGCCGTATTATGGTTTTTTTTGGCCGTTTTTGCAATATTATTTGTCATGGCTTGTCTTGGCACGCTATTTTATGCAGTTTTGAAGTGTTTTCAGCTGTTTTAGGACGTGTCATATTTTGACATTTTTGCCATACTATAGCCTTGTCTTTTCGGTCAATTTTTCAACATGCCGTATTTTTGGTTTTTTGACTGTTTCTGCAGGATTCTTTGCAATGGTGCGTCTTGGCAGTGTATTCTATGCTACTTTGAAGTGTTTTCAGCTGTTTTTAGGACATGTCATATTTTGACATTTTTGCCATACTATAGCCTTGCCTTTTCGGTCAATTTTTCAACATGCCGTATTTTTGGTTTTTTTTGGCTGTTTTTGCAGGATTCTTTGCAATGGCGCGTCTCGGCAGGCTTTTCTATGCTGTTTTGAAGTATTTTCAGCTGTTTTTGGGACGTGTCATATTTTGACATTTTTGCCATACTATAGCCTTGCCTTTTCGGTCAATTTTTCAACATGCCGTATTTTTTTGGTTTTTTGGCTGTTTTTGCAGGATTCTTTGCAATGGCGCGTCTCAGCAGGTTATTCTATGCTGTTTTGAAGTGTTTTCAGTTGTTTTTTAGGACATGTCATATTTTGACATTTTTGCCATACTATAGCCTTGCCTTTTTGGTCAATTTTTCAACATGCCGTATTTTGTTTTTTTTTGGCTGTTTCTGCAGGATTCTTTGCAATGGGCGTCTCAGCAGGTTATTCTATGCTGTTTTGAAGTATTTTCAGCTCTTTTTGGGACGTGTCATATTTTGACATTTTTGCCATACTATAGCCTTGCCTTTTCGGTCAATTTTTCAACATGCTGTATTTTGGGTTTTTTGGCTGTTTTTGCAGGATTCTTTGCAATGGTGCGTCTTGGCCAGTGTATTCTATGCTACTTTGAAGTGTTTTTCAGCTGTTTTTAGGACATGTCATATTTTGACATTTTTGCCATACTATAGCCTTGCCTTTTCGGTCAATTTTTCAACATGCCGTATTTTTGGTTTTTTGACTGTTTTCTGCAGGATTCTTTGCAATGTGCGTCTCGGCATTGTATTCTATGCTGTTTTGAAGTATTTTCAGCTGTTTTTAGGACATGTCATATTTTGACATTTTTGCCATACTATAGCCTTGCCTTTTCGGTCAATTTTTCAACATGCCGTATTTTTGGTTTTTTGGCTGTTTTTGCAGGATTCTTTGCAATGGCGCGTCTCGGCAGGCTATTCTATGCTGTTTTGAAGTATTTTCAGCTGTTTTTGGGACGTGTCATATTTTGACATTTTTGCCATACTATAGCCTTGCCTTTTCGGTCAATTTTTTCAACATGCCGTATTTTTGGGTTTTTTGGCTGTTTTTGCAGATTTCTTTGCAATGGCGCGTCTCAGCAGGTTATTCTATGCTACTTTGAAGTGTTTTCAGTTGTTTTTAGGACATGTCATATTTTGACATTTTTGCCATACTATAGCCTTGCCTTTTTGGTCAATTTTTCAACATGCCGTATTTTGGTTTTTGGCTGTTTTTGCAGGATTCTTTGCAATGGCGCGTCTCGGCAGGTTATTCTATGCTGTTTTGAAGTATTTTCAGCTGTTTTTGGGACGTGTCATATTTTGACATTTTTGCCATACTATAGCCTTGCCTTTTCGGTCAATTTTTCAACATGCCGTATTTTTGGTTTTTTGACTGTTTTTGCAGGATTCTTTGCAATGGTGCGTCTCGGCATTGTATTCTATGCTGTTTTGAAGTGTTTTCAGCTGTTTTTAGGACATGTCATATTTTGACATTTTTGCCATACTATAGCCTTGCCTTTTCGGTCAATTTTTCAACATGCCGTATTTTTGGTTTTTTGACTGTTTTTGCAGGATTCTTTGCAATGGCGCGTCTCGGCAGGCTATTCTATGCTGTTTTGAAGTGTTTTTTCAGCTCTTTTTGGGACGTGTCATATTTTGACATTTTTGCCATACTATAGCCTTGCCTTTTCGGTCAATTTTTCAACATGCCGTATTTTTGGTTTTTTTGGCTGTTTTTTGCAGGATTCTTTGCAATGGCGCGTCTCAGCAGGTTATTCTATGCTGTTTTGAAGTGTTTTCAGCTGTTTTTAGGACATGTCATATTTTGACATTTTTGCCATACTATAGCCTTGCCTTTTCGGTCAATTTTTCAACATGCCGTATTTTTGTTTTTTTTGGCTGTTTTTGCAGGATTCTTGCAATGGTGCGTCTCGGCAGTGTATTCTATGCTGTTTTGAAGTGTTTTCAGCTGTTTTTTTTAGGACATGTCATATTTTGACATTTTTGCCATACTATAGCCTTGCCTTTTCGGTCAATTTTTTCAACAACATGCCTGTTATGGTGTTTTTGGCCTTTTTTGCAATATTCTTTACCAATGGCTTGTCTTGGCACGCTATTTTATGCTGTTTTGAAGTGTTTTCAGCTTTTTTAGGACATGTGTCATATTTTGACATTTTTGCCATACTATAGCCTTGCCTTTCGGTCAATTTTTCAACATGTTGTATTTTTGGGTTTTTTGGCTGTTTTTGCAGGATTTCTTTGCAATGGCGCGTCTCGGCAGGTTATATTCTATGCTGTTTTGAAGTATTTTCAGCTGTTTTTGGGAAGTGTCATATTTTGACATTTTTGCCATACTATAGCCTTGCCTTTTCGGTCAATTTTTCAACATGCCGTATTTTTTGTTTTTTTTGGCTGTTTTTGCAGGATTCTTTGCAATGTGCGTCTCGGCAGTGTATTCTATGCTGTTTTTGAAGTGTTTTCAGTTGTTTTTAGGACATGTCATATTTTGACATTTTTGCCATACTATACCTTGCCTTTTCGGTCAATTTTTCAACATGCCCTGTTTTGGTTTTTTGGCGTTTTTTGCAGGATTTTGCACCATGGCTTGTCTTGGCACGCTATTTTATATGCTGTTTTGAAGTGTTTTCAGCTGTTTTTTAGGACATGTCATATTTTGACATTTTTGCCATACTATAGCCTTGCCTTTTCTGGTCAATTTTTCAACACATGCCGTATTTTGGGTTTTTTGGCTGTTTTTGCAGGATTTCTTTGCAATGGCGCGTCTCGGCAGGCTATTCTATGCTGTTTTGAAGTGTTTTCAGCTGTTTTTAGGACGTGTCATATTTTGACATTTTTGCCATACTATAGCCTTGCCTTTTCGGTCAATTTTTCAACATGCTGTATTTTTGGGTTTTTTGGCTGTTTTTGCAGGATTCTTTGCAATGGCGCGTCTCGGCAGGCTATTCTATGCTGTTTTGAAGTATTTTTCAGCTGTTTTTGGGACGTGTCATATTTTGACATTTTTGCCATACTATAGCCTTGCCTTTTCGGTCAATTTTTCAACATGCCGTATTTTTGGTTTTTTTTTGGCTGTTTTTGCAGGATTCTATGCAATGGCGCGTCTCAGCAGGTTATTCTATGCTGTTTTGAAGTGTTTTCAGCTGTTTTTAGGACATGTCATATTTTGACATTTTTGCCATACTATAGCCTTGCCTTTTCGGTCATTTTTTCAACATGCTGTTTTTTGGTTTTTTTGGCTGTTTTTGCAGGATTCTTTGCAATGGCGCGTCTTGGCAGTGTATTCTATGCTACTTTGAAGTGTTTTCAGCTGTTTTTAGGACATGTCATATTTTGACATTTTTGCCATACTATAGCCTTGCCTTTTCGGTCAATTTTTCAACATGCCGTATTTTTGGTTTTTTGACTGTTTTTGCAGGATTCTTTGCAATGGTGCGTCTCGGCATTGTATTCTATGCTGTTTTGAAGTATTTTCAGCTGTTTTTTTTTAGGACATGTCATATTTTGACATTTTTGCCATACTATAGCCTTGCCTTTTCGGTCAATTTTTCAACATGCCGTATTTTTGGTTTTTTGGCTGTTTTTGCAGGATTCTTTGCAATGGCGCGTCTCGGCAGGCTATTCTATGCTGTTTTGAAGTATTTTCAGCTGTTTTTGGGACGTGTCATATTTTGACATTTTTGCCATACTATAGCCTTGCCTTTTCGGTCAATTTTTCAACATGCCGTATTTTTTTGGTTTTTTGGCTGTTTTTGCAGGATTCTTTGCAATGGCGCGTCTCAGCAGGTTATTCTATGCTGTTTTGAAGTGTTTTTCAGCTGTTTTTAGGACATGTCATATTTTGACATTTTTGCCATACTATAGCCTTGCCTTTTTGGTCAATTTTTCAACATGCTGTATTTTTGTTTTTTTGGCTGTTTCTGCAGGATTCTTTGCAATGGCGCGTCTCGGCAGGTTATTCTATGCTGTTTTGAAGTATTTTCAGCTGTTTTTGGGACGTGTCATATTTTGACATTTTTGCCATACTATAGCCTTGCCTTTTCGGTCAATTTTTCAACATGCCCTGTTTATGGTGTTTTTGGCTGTTTTTGCAGGATTCTTTGCAATGGCTTGTCTTGGCACGCTATTTTATGCTGTTTTGAAGTGTTTTCAGCTGTTTTTAGGATGTGTCATATTTTGACATTTTTGCCATACTATAGCCTTGCCTTTTCGGTCAATTTTTCAACATGCCGTATTTTTGGTTTTTTGACTGTTTTTGCAGGATTCTTTGCAATGGTGCGTCTCGGCATTGTATTCTATGCTGTTTTGAAGTATTTTCAGCTGTTTTTAGGACATGTCATATTTTGACATTTTTGCCATACTATAGCCTTGCCTTTTCGGTCAATTTTTCAACATGCCGTATTTTTGGTTTTTTTGACTGTTTTTGCAGGATTCTTTGCAATGGCGCGTCTCGGCAGGCTATTCTATGCTGTTTTGAAGTATTTTCAGCTGTTTTTGGGACGTGTCATATTTTGACATTTTTGCCATACTATAGCCTTGCCTTTTCGGTCAATTTTTCAACATGCCGTATTTTTGGTTTTTTGGCTGTTTTTGCAGGATTCTTTGCAATGGCGCGTCTCAGCAGTTATTCTATGCTACTTTGAAGTGTTTTCAGTTGTTTTTAGGACATGTCATATTTTGACATTTTTGCCATACTATAGCCTTGCCTTTTCGGTCAATTTTTCAACATGCCGTATTTTTGTTTTTTTTGGCTGTTTTTGCAGGATTCTTTGCAATGGTGCGTCTCGGCAGTGTATTCTATGCTGTTTTGAAGTGTTTTCAGCTGTTTTTAGGACATGTCATATTTTGACATTTTTGCCATACTATAGCCTTGCCTTTTCGGTCAATTTTTCAACATGCCCTGTTATGGTGTTTTTGGCTGTTTTTTGCAATATTGTTTCCATGGCTTGTCTTGGCACGCTATTTTATGCAGTTTTGAAGTGTTTTCAGCTGTTTTTAGGACATGTCATATTTTGACATTTTTGCCATACTATAGCCTTGCCTTTTTCTGGTCAATTTTTCAACATGTTGTATTTGGGGTTTTTTTTGGCTGTTTTTGCAGGATTTCTTTGCAATGGCGCGTCTCGGCATTGTATTCTATGCTGTTTTGAAGTATTTTCAGCTGTTTTTGGGAAGTGTCATATTTTGACATTTTTGCCATACTATAGCCTTGCCTTTTTGGTCAATTTTTCAACATGCCATATTTTTGTTTTTTTGGCTGTTTTTTGCAGGATTCTTTGCAATGGCGCGTCTCAGCAGGTTATTCTATGCTGTTTTGAGGTATTTTCAGCTGTTTTTAGGACATGTCATATTTTGACATTTTTGCCATACTATAGCCTTGCCTTTTCGGTCAATTTTTCAACATGCCCTATTTATGGTGTTTTTGGCCGTTTTTGTAATATTGTTTACCATGACCTGTCTTGGCAAGCTATTTTATGCAGTTTTGAAGTGTTTTCAGCTGTTTTTAGGACATGTCATATTTTGACATTTTTGCCATACTATAGCCTTGCCTTTTCGGTCAATTTTTCAACATGCCGTATTTTTGGTTTTTTGGACTGTTTTTTGCAGGATTCTTTGCAATGGTGCGTCTCGGCATTGTATTCTATGCTGTTTTGAGGCATTTTCAGCTGTTTTTAGGACATGTCATATTTTGACATTTTTGCCATACTATAGCCTTGCCTTTTCGGTCAATTTTTCAACATGCCGTATTTTTGTTTTTTTTGACTGTTTTTGCAGGATTCTTTGCAATGGCGCGTCTCGGCAGGTTATTCTATGCTGTTTTGAAGTATTTTCAGCTGTTTTTGGGAGTGTCATATTTTGACATTTTTGCCATACTATAGCCTTGCCTTTTCGGTCAATTTTTCAACAAATGCCCTGTTATGGTGTTTTTGGCCGTTTTTGTAATATTGTTTACCATGGCTTGTCTTGGCACGCTATTTTATGCAGTTTTGAAGTGTTTTCAGCCTTTTTAGGACATGTCATATTTTGAAAATTTTTGCCATACTATAGCCTTGCCTTTTTGGTCAATTTTTCAACATGTTGTATTTGGGTTTTTTGGCTGTTTTTGCAGGATTTCTTTGCAATGGCGCGTCTCGGCAGGCTATTCTATGCTGTTTTGAAGTATTTTCAGCTGTTTTTGGGACGTGTCATATTTTGACATTTTTGCCATACTATAGCCTTGCCTTTTCGGTCATTTTTTCAACATGCCCTATTATGGTGTTTTTGGCCGTTTTTTGCAATATTATTTGTCATGGCTTGTCTTGGCACGCTATTTTATGCAGTTTTGAAGTGTTTTCAGCTGTTTTTAGGACGTGTCATATTTTGACATTTTTGCCATACTATAGCCTTGCCTTTTCGTCAATTTTTCAACATGCCGTATTTTTGGTTTTTTGACCGTTTTCTGCAGGATTCTTTGCAATGGCGCGTCTCGGCAGGTTATTCTATGCTGTTTTGAAGTGTTTTCAGCTGTTTTTAGGACGTGTCATATTTTGACATTTTTGCCTTGCCTTTTCGGTAATTTTTTCAACATACTGTATTTTGGGTTTTTTTCGGCTGTTTTTGCAGGATTTCTTTGCAATGGCGCGTCTCGGCAGGCTATTCTATGCTGTTTTGAAGTATTTTCAGCTGTTTTTTACGACATGTCATATTTTGACATTTTTGCCATACTATAGCCTTGCCTTTTTCGGTCATTTTTTCAACATGCCCTATTATGTTGTTTTTGGCCGTTTTTGCAATATTATTTGTCATGGCTTGTCTTGGCACGCTATTTCATGCAGTTTTGAGTGTTTTCAGCTGTTTTTAGGACGTGTCATATTTTGACATTTTTGCCATACTATAGCCTTGCCTTTTCGGTCAATTTTTCAACATGCCGTATTTTTGTTTTTTTGGCTGTTTTTGCAGGATTCTTTGCAATGGCGCGTCTCGAAAGGTTAATTCTATGCTGTTTTGAAGTATTTCAGCTGTTTTTAGGACATGTCATATTTGGACATTTTTGCCATACTATAGCCTTGCCTTTTCGGTCAATTTTTCAACATGCGTATTTTTGGTTTTTTTCCTCTAATTTTGCAGCGTTTTTTTTGCAAATGGCGCGTCTCTGCAGTGTATTTTATGCTACTTTCAAGTGTTTTCAGTTGTTTTTAGGACATGTCATATTTTGACATTTTTGCCATACTATAGCCTTGCCTTTTCGGTCAATTTTTCAACATGCCGTATTTTTGGTTTTTTTGACCGTTTCTGCAGGATTCTTTGCAATGGCGCGTCTCGGCAGGTTATTCTATGCTGTTTTGAAGTGTTTTCAGCTGTTTTTAGGACGTGTCATATTTTGACATTTTTGCCATTTATTGCCTTGCCTTTTCGGTAATTTTTTCAACATACTGTATTTTGGGTTTTTTGGCTGTTTTTGCAGGATTTCTTTGCAATGGCGCGTCTCGGCAGGCTATTCTATGCTGTTTTGAAGTATTTTCAGCTGTTTTTACGACATGTCATATTTTGACATTTTTGCCATACTATAGCCTTGCCTTTTCGGTCATTTTTTCAACATGCCCTATTATGTTGTTTTTGGCCGTTTTTGCAATATTATTTGTCATGGCTTGTCTTGGCACGCTATTTCATGCAGTTTTGGAGTGTTTTCAGCTGTTTTTAGGACGTGTCATATTTTGACATTTTTGCCATACTATAGCCTTGCCTTTTCAGTTAATTTTTCAATATGCCGTATTTTTGTTTTTTTGGCTGTTTTTGC
>NW_024631714.1:0-2757 GCF_008729295.1 Plectropomus leopardus
AAAATGGCAGTCCACAAACCAATGGAAGGGCACACCAAAACTCCTCAAGGTCTTAAGCTCAATACGTCCTGGCCCCTCGCCCCTGTTTCTACACTGTCATTACCTCAAATATGAAACGTGAAATCACATGCAGAAATTTTAAATGCGGAAACAATGTCAGGTAAGCGACATAAAAGTCACAAAAATAGCACTAGCCAGTTTTCCATTATCACTGTTCATAGCAGCCTACTGAACTGTTGAAACATAGATACCCTCCTAAAGACTGAAATAAATAAATCCAAAGTGTGAGAAAATCTGAATCAAAAACTTTAAATGAGAATAATTACCGTTGCTGCCGAGGAGACTGAAGCCTTCACTGTGTTGCCTTCTGTCACAGGCTCAGCCTTGCTTGCAGCTCTAACAAACCCTGTGCCACTCCCTGTTCTTGTACTGCCTTCAAGCCACAAACAGGTTTCGTAACCTCGGTTTCAACTTGTCTGGGCAGGAAGGGAAACAACAAGGAAATCAACACTGTTGTACTGATCACGACAGCCTGTGTTTTTCCATTTTCAAATAAGCATTCTGAAGAATAATCATGTTCAGTTGGGTACGTAAAAGCAGGAAGTCTTACCTTTATACATTTCGCTCATTTCAGTGGACTTGTGAAGCACATACATCTGACAGTACATTCACAGCAAATGACTGACTCTGGCCTTTTATGGCAAAGGTGGTAAGATGATGAATTCACAATTTTTATGAAACAAAAAAGGATATTCACTCTTGTAAATATCAAGTATTTAATGTTTTTCCATGATATACGTATATGAGAAAAAAAATCTGTATATTTTCACCATTTCTGAGATGTTTTCAAAGTAGTGTATTGGTATATATAGATAAATAATACTAGCACGGGTAATAGTACCAAGGTCACAAATTGGTATATGTTGATGCGCCATTACTAACAAACAGTAAAACTTCAAGAAATATCGGGGTCTATCATTTGCTTACATTACTGAACTTAACAGGCTTATGTTTGAGTCAGGAATCTATATGGGATGGCCTTTCACACAACGTTTGCTCAGCAAAGATAGAAATACTGTCAAATTGTTTATTTAAACCTCTTCTTTGAAGTTTCTCTTATTTACTCTGCCAGTATTACTGTCGTCTTTGATGGTTTCAGTCCAATGAACTGAATCATTGAACTGTAGAGAATCTTACCAAGCTACCCATGTGTGTCGTATGTCCATATTGACAAAAGTATTATATTATTATATTTTATGCATGGTTTAAGCACCTATCTATCTATCTATCTATCTATCTATCTATCTATCTATCTATCTATCTAAACCCCGGGGTTCTGTAAAAAAATAAACATTGATTTCCATTAATAAGCCTCAATGAATAAGACACTGCACAGAAAATGATTTCCTTTGCTCATTTTCTTAGCTAGGACATGATAGGGTTAAGGGCCAGCACACAGCAGCAACATTAATGAATATTTCCACGGCTGTAAATATGAACTATTCATGTGCTGATGTATCCTTGAATAGCAGTTAAGACAATAAGGCACATTCTACAATACTAATGTAAACTACATCAACCCCACCACCAAAAGTCTCAACACAAGATTTGAACTTTTTAAAATATATATGGGGATGAACCAAATGTAAACGGTCAAAAGAAAACATAACAAGAGAGCCACTTGTTATGGAGTGCTCACTCCAAGGAACACTGTGCAATCCACAATCAGCTATTTCATCAACAGACTTTTTTTCAAATAAAAACTTTTCATTTATTAAAGTGGACTTAAACTACTTAACTACTATTACTATTACTTAAACTAAGCAGAACTAAATTACGACAGATTTTATTGCCTGACCGACAGTTTGAGTTAACTTACAAATCATTTGGGGCAAGGAGCTGTCAACTGAGCTCCTGCAAAGACTCAAGGAGACATCAGGAGATCTCTACATCATAGAAACGGACAATTTATGTCTTTGTTGCACAACCAACACGTGACATACCCGCACATCTCCAGACTGTAAGAGAGGACCACATTAACTGATTTTCGTATTCAAAGTAAAACGCACTTTGAAATGTTGTGTGGAGGTCTCATACCTACAGAAAGAGAACTTTGCTTACCTGCAGATTTTGAGGCCAAACTCACAAACACAGGCTGTGCCTGTGTGTGTGTGGAGGGGTGTGACCTTTCGTTACCGCCTGCCAGCAGCGTGCTACACACTGAATGGAAATACTCTTAGTACAGACTTGCATTTTGATATGCATCTCCTCTATCTGTATCTTAATTATCCTTCCTTTACACTGTTGTGTGCAGATGCTGTATTGTTTTGTAATCATGCAATTTTTGATTTTCTAATTATAGGTTTTGTTGATAGACCTTTGGTCATAATAAGTACTTTCATACTTTGTTATAGTTTGATGCTAGTACTTGTATACCTTTACTCAAATAGGATCTTTAACAACCTTTAACTATATCAGTGTTTTGACACTGTGGTATTTCACGTACTTATTTTCACACATATTCCTTATGTTTGTTAAATGTGATTAATCCTGTTTTATTTAGTTAATGATCTGCCAAATAATTATTTGGTTTTCTCATAAGTGTTTGGTGTTGATCAGCAGAGGAGACCGTCATGGTTTCAAATGTTGAAGATTTGAAGGCCCGTAGTGAACTTTATCAACACTTTAGGAAGAAATTAGATCTGAACAGTTAAAACAGTAGAACAGCTTGACTTTGATGGTCAAGCACCACACCCC
>NW_024631715.1:0-3166 GCF_008729295.1 Plectropomus leopardus
AACCCTGATTTAATCAGTTCAAAGTGCATCTGTATTATTGTCTGAATGAAGCAAACCAAGGTTTAACCTGCAGGAACAGGTAAGAGACTAAATCAGGAACATTAACCCTTTAAACCATTTGTTGGAATTTCTTTAAGAAATGACAAAAAGGACAACCAGAAACTGAGTGAGAAATGTTTCAAAAATAAAAAAAAAAAACTTGGGGGAAACTAGATTCAGAAATGTGATAATTACATTAAAAAATTATGTCACAAAATTATTAGGATTTTTTTCAGAGCACGTTTTTCTTGGACAATTTCTTGTGCATTTGTGTTTTTAACTAATTTTCTTATTTTTTAAAACTGTCTTTTAGTTGTGTTTTACTAATTTTCATGAAATTTTCTTGTACTTTTTTTTTTTTTTTTACTAATTTCTTGTTAATTGTAATTTTTGAGTCAATCCTTTTTGTTGTTGTTGTTGCTCATTGTCCTCAAAGAAAGCAAATTGTTTTTTTTTAATTAATTTTAAATGGAAAAAAAATGCCAAAAAATCAAAGATGAGATGAATTAAAAACACACCTAAAAGTATTTTTTTAAAAATCACCAAATCTTTTAAGAAAAAGAAAATTCTAAAAGGGAAATAACCAAGGCTATCTATAAATCACAAAAAATTTGACAGGAAAAATAATCACCAAAAGAAAAATAAATTGCCAAAAAATTTAAAAGAAAACATTGCCACAAGTTTTTAAAAATCACCACAAATTGCTAAAACATCCTAGGAATGCCCTCCAGTCCTGAGTCATTGGTGCTGAAGACCAAGTCGAGTTGCTGTTTTCGATTTTGTCGAGTGCCAAATTTGTGACTTGGGTCTGTCCTGATTCCAGGTCATGTGACTCGGGTCCACACCACTGGTCACAGTCAGCATTTTGATGCTCGTATCACTCCAGACTGTTGTGTCTCATTTCTCTCCATCAGGTTTGAAGATCATCATGTCGACAAGGGGAAGTTGGTTCTTCCTGTCAAGTTTCCTCATTTCGCTTCTGTCTGTCCTGCTTTCTTTTAGCCCCTCGCTGGCTTACTCACTAAAAAACTGCACTGCTGATGACAATCGGACTTGGGTTGAGTGCGCAGATCGCGACCTTGCTTTCATCCCTGATGACATTCCCAAAACAGCAGTAACTCTAGATCTCCGCTTCAATCACATCTCAAAGATAAACAGGACAGATTTCAGCCGTCTCTCAAAACTCAGATATTTACAAATTGGAAACAACTTGATTTCTCACGTAGACAATGGAGCTTTTGCAGACGTGGAGTTAGTAAACCTCGACATGGGCTCAAACAACCTCAGCAATGTGACGGACAACATGTTTCAGGGACTAACCGAGTTAATTTATTTGTCCTTGGAGAAAAACCAAATCACATACATCTCCCCGTTGGCCTTTCAGTCACTGATCAGCTTACAGACGGTACAACTGACGTATAACCACTTAAATCAAATGACCGATATCGTGCCACTCTTACAACTACCAAACTTAAACGACCTGCTCGCTGATAGTAACTATTTCACCTCCTTTCAGTCAGATGAGCTGCTTTGTAATACGTCAAACCTCAGGACACTGGCGATATTTACTGATTCAAAGTTCAGCATCACAAGGGACGTTTTCCCTCATCTTCAGTCTATCACTTTAGATACTGGGAGTGGCCTGGAGTGGGATGTCCCGGACCCGATCTTTCTGAGGAACCTGACTACTTTTGGGCTATTCGTATCTAACGATAGTCGTGAAATGTACCAAGCGATGCTGAAGAGTGCTGAGTCAGTGCAGGATCTGTCAGTGTCGTTTTTTCACCACGATCGAGAGATAGAGCTGGTGGATATCGCGTGCCAAAGTCCTAAGCTGACAAATCTTAGTTTGTTTATATCTCACACTGTAGGCAAGAACGAAACATTTCTGCGGTCTTGCTCCCAACTTACTGAGCTGGATTTATCCCATAATAATCTGGAAGAGCTGTCCGAGGCTTCCCTCAGATCAGTGAAACAGCTCAGAAGCCTGGACTTAGCAAGTAATGCCCTGTCTAGAGTGCCTCTGGGCGTCAGAGGACTCTCCTTGCTTGAATTTCTGGATCTGAGTTCAAATGTCATCGGCGAATTAGGCTGCTCTGATTTTCTAAATCTGACAAGACTTGCACAACTCTATCTCAAAAGCAATCGCATTTCGACACTCAAGGGATGCGTTTTTCAAAACCTGAATGATTTGAAAGTGCTGAACGTTGGAGAAAACGGAGTTCATGTACTTGTTGATTTCTTCAAGTTGAATTTACAGAAACTAGAAGTTTTAGATTTGAACATGAACATTTTGATGCAGCTCAAAACAGGAGACTTCAAAAATATGTCTTCCCTCAAATCTCTGTATTTAGAATCAAGTAAATTTTATGTTGCCCATAAGGGGGCTTATGATGGACTGAACAATCTTCTCACGCTTTCTGTAACACAATTTTTTGGTGACATGGATTCCATTGCAAACGCTTTTAGAGGACTACAACGCCTGGAAAGTCTCAAAATCCACCTCACATCTTCATATGACAGCAAAAGTTCTCAACAAAATAATGAGACACATTCTTCCATTTCCCCATTGGCTTTCTTGAAAAGCCTGCTGATACAAAATTATGATTGGCATCATCAAATTTTACCTGATTTTCTAAAAGGTCTGAATTCTTTAGATTACTTTGGGGCGGAGAGATTCTTCACAGAGTCACCTCACCCGGACACATTTAAATACACTCCCCACCTGACAAGTCTTCACATATTTCAAAGTGATCTGCAAGTCTTTAACCCTGAAGTGTTTCAGCCGATCCCCAACCTGCAGTCTCTCGATCTTTCCAAAAACAAGCTCAGATCCTTGGATTTTCTCGCCAAGGCGAACCTCTCGGCTCTTAGGGTGTTGACAGTAAGAGACAATGCCTTGACAGTGATCGACGAGGTGGTCATCCAGTCTCTTCCTGCACTAACGTACCTGGATCTGACTGGTAACCCTTTCACTTGTAGCTGCTCAAATGCTGGTTTTATCCAGTGGGTGAAAAATAACAACCAAACGCAGGCTGTTAACGCCTACCAGTACCCATGTATCTTTCCTGTGGCTGAACAAGGAAACAAGTTGCTAGACTTTGACGTCCAGTCCTGCTGGATGGAC
>NW_024631716.1:0-2174 GCF_008729295.1 Plectropomus leopardus
GGGTCCCACGGTGAACTGCAAATGGAGGGGAGATATTCTGATTTGTAATAACTGATGCAGTCGGTCGTAAGTAAATTATTTCAATCCATTTCATGAAAGAGGGTCCAAATCCAAATTTTTTGAGCACAGACATCATGTAAGGCCACTCTACTTGATCAAACGCGCGTTGCGCATCCAGTGAAATAACAACTGCCTCTCCTGAATGCTTGGCATATAGTATATTGAAAAGGCGGCGACAATTAAAATACATATGTCGACCGGGCATAAAGCCAGTTTGATCTGGATGTATGATGGAGCATATGCATTCTTTAAGTCTATTAGCAAGAATTTTTCCAAGAATTTTGGTTTCGATGGATAATAGCGAAATCGGGCGATATGATGATAGGGTCACGGCCTGGCTTTGGGATTAGTGAAATATTAGCTTTATATAAGGTAGGCGGCAAAGCCGAGGATAACTTTGTGTGATTGAACATTCGTAAGAGCAGCGGGGACACCTTAGAGCCAAATTTTTTGAAAAACTCTACATTAAAACCATCTGGACCAGGTGCTTTGTTATTTGGAAAGGAAGAGATAACCTGGGTAATCTCATCTAGATTGATGGCTCTGTCTAACATATCAGCTGAGTCCAATGATAATTGAGGTAAATCCAGACTCTCAAAGAATGCATTAAAGGCTTGAAGGTCTAGGCCGCCCTGTGACTTGTAGACATTAGCATAGAAATCTGCAAAACATTCATTGATCTTCACTGGGTCAGTATGCAAGGTTCCTTTTTCGGATTTGATACAATGTATGGCTCTAGAAGCCTGTATTTGCCTTAGCTGGTGGGCTAATAGCTTGTGTGGCTTGTCGCCAAGCTCAAAATATCTCTGTCTGACTTGTACTAGTAATTTTGATACATTTTTTGACATTATAGAGTTATATTCATACCGTAGGGCTGTTATTTTATTAAGTACTTCTAGTTTACGCTCAGTTTTGTATGAGGTTTCTAGTTTGGTCAATTGATCATCGATTTCAGTTAATCTTTCCTTTGATTTTTTTTTCTCTATTGCCTCATATGATATTATATGGCCTCTAAGGACAGCCTTCATGGCCTCCCACAGAGTGGAATCATCCACCTCGCCCGTATCGTTGCTGCTTAAATACAGTTCTATTTTATCAGAGAGATAAGTACAGAAATTTTCATCTTTTAATAGTGCATTATTCAAACGCCAGCTATATTCACCTCTCTTGTGGTTCAAGTCAAGACTTAATGAAACAGGAGCGTGGTCTGATATTAGTATATTATGGTAAGTGCAGTCAACAACTGACTGTAGTAGCTTAGAATCAATCAAAAAGTAGTCAATCCTGGAATAGGATTTATGTACTGTGGAAAAATAAGAAAAATCCCTCGCGGTGGGATGGAGAAGCCTCCAGATATCCACCAAATTATAAGATTGCATAAGATTGTTGAGCATGCCACTGTTTCTAAATACAGCAGTGTGGGAGTGCTGTCGATCGAGAACAGGGTCTAAGACGTAGTTGAAATCCCCACCCATGATTACATTTGAATCTGACAGATTTGGCAGGGTATTGTAAAGGTTCTGAAAGAAAATTGGGTCATCGAAATTGGGCCCGTAAACATTTACTAGAATTAATGGCGTGGAGTTCAGAGTCCCACAAACTATCACATACCTGCCCCTATGGTCCGAAATTGTTTGAGAATGGATAAATGGTATATTTTTACTTATCATAATTGCAACGCCCCTAGCTTTTGTACTGAAGTTGGATTGATAGACCTGAGAAGCCCATGAGGGACATAGTATATTTTCTGCTGTTTTTTTAATGTGTGTCTCCTGGAGAAAATATATGTCTGATTTAAGTGTTCGTAAATGAGCATACACCTTTCCCCTTTTCAGTGGGCTGTTCATCCCTCTTACATTCCAGCTAGTTATTTTAATTTTACCATTGCTGCGTCCATGAGAATCAGCTAACATACTGAGTATCTACTGTATATATAAAAATGAAAACATTTTCCATGACTGTGATAAGTTAATTAATTCAAACAGACAGATGTGCTGAGTAATCACCCCATAACAAACACAAAACCCTTCCGTGTGAACACAGGAGTAGTACTTCCATACCCCTAACTTAAAGTTAAAACTAGACTTGGGAACCTGCTGGTGGTCCAGACTAGC
>NW_024631717.1:0-7861 GCF_008729295.1 Plectropomus leopardus
GTATGGTATGGTGAGATATGGTATGGTATGGTATGGTATGGTATGGTATGGTATGGTATGGTGAGATATGGTATGGTATGGTATGGTATGGTATGGTATGGTATGGTATGGTGAGATATGGTATGGTATGGTATGGTATGGTATGGTATGGTATGGTATGGTATGGTGAGATATGGTATGGTATGGTATGGTATGGTATGGTGAGATATGGTATGGTGTGGTATGGTATGGTATGGTATGGAATGATATGGTTCAAATAAGTTGTACATGAACATTGGTTTAGGGGACAATGATAACTCCTGACATTTTTATTCAGTCCAGTTATATTAGTATTTCATTTTTCAACAGGTATTGTCAAACCCTAACTCATATCGTCATGGAATTCAAGTTCTTCTGAGGAAGAACCCACGCCATATTCCATGAAGTTTCCTTAAGTACTATTCACGGGCCAAAATATCAACTTTATACACAATTTACAATCATTATACATATTGTAATGACATTTTTAAAACTTATTTATGGTCCCCAGAAGATGAACTAAAACTTAAACTTAAAATGACATAATTGTTGCCATCAAACAAACTGAAAAGCTGGAAGTTAAACAATTTGGCACATACAACAAAGTTTTTTATATCTTCAAACAGTAAAGTCATATACATATTAAATTTTCGAAAAATAATGATTTGCAAAAATAACAATAATAATACACAGTAGGAAAGTCACGCTAAAATTGTCACTCTTCTGGCAGGACTGCTGGCTTGATGCACACTACTTTATAGGACTTGAATGAAAACACGGTTTGCCATTCTTGCTGCAGTGATAACTTGAAAACTGCCAAGTTTAATTTGACAACTTTACAGTGCAACAAACAACAGTCTGGTATCTGGCATTTTAAAGTCTGAACTCTTTGAAGAGGTGCTGCCCAGTTTGCTACTCTACAAGACATTTGGAGTTGTTTGAGGTCTGTGACATGTTTGTCTTATCAGTTGTAACCAAACATGGATTGTTAAGTCTTTCTTCTTAGGAAACTGGGACAAGACCATAAAACAACCCATACTTTCTGTAAATGGGAATGGAAAAACAGACTTCTGAATTTGTGTAAATAATAAATAAGCATATCTTATTTTGCTCCATGCTAACACATTGTTTCACTCTTTTATTCCTGCCTGTGGCAACTTATTGTTGCAGAATCTGGATCTGAAATAGCTGCTTTATTCAGCTCCATAGACCTGTTTTCACTGTGGTGACATTTCTACTCATAGCTGATGAAGCTGAATACACAGCTCTTCTGAAATTCTTTGGCTGAGTAAATGGGCTTTAAATGGACTGTAGCATTGAGACCATAGTTTTAATTGTCCCACAAGCTGAAAATAACATGCGAGAGTTGTCATTTAAAAGCATTGAAAGTTTGTAAAATGTATCTGTCCAGTCACATTGTGGGCCTACTGTATAACTTCACAAAAATAAACATAGTCAAACAGTGAGCCCAACAAAAAAGCACTCTGAAAACCAAGGATAGAAAGCAGCTGCTAATTGTGTAGCCATGAATAAACAAACCCAGAATTCAGACACAAAATGAATTCAGACTCATAAACAAAAGAGCAGCAGAGTGGTGAGTGTTGCATGACTTTGTTGTAGTGTTGGAATTAAAGCTATGAAAACTGTAATATACTGAAATTACGAAGGCACTTAGAGTAAACATGAGCAAAGTCTTTAGTTTGAGCAAATTATAATGGATGCATCTTGATAAAAAGGGAGGATTTTTACTGAAATACTTTTACGAAACAGGGAGGAACTAGAAACAAAGGCCCCGTCAATAACATAAACCTGCATAAATCTGCAGCTGAGGTAAATAAAGGCCGCTATTTGAGAAGTCACTGTAATCCACGAACAAAAAAGCAATGCAAAATATATAATATTGGCAAACATGAAAACAAATATGATCTGTAAAAATAGACAGTGACAGGGTTCTTACAACCCCGTGTGTCGCAGTGATGGATTAGCACAGCCCCTGGTGCCTGGAACACAATAGATGATAGAATATGTTTTTCCACCAGAGGGGATTACATGTAGGATGCACGAGAAGCAGGCTGACAGTGAAATAATGCACTGCAAACTAACTGTGTTGTTTCGAGTGATTTCAACTTATGAACTTTTTTTCAGATTCTTATCTTTGAGTGTTAGCTAACCTTTCACAAAATAATCATGTGAAAATGGAATGTCCCGTTCTCCCACCATGACGCATACCTGTCAAGAGTGTACTGTACTTTTCACATCATTTGTAGACACAATCATTTCTCTCAGCCAGATCTACGCTGAAGGCAGGAATAATCTCACTGGTTGATATAAACCCTCTGGGAACTACGGCTTTAAAAGCACATCATGAGTGCTAATTCTTATTCACATCTGTTGAATCTATGCACTTTTTAAAATATGTACTTATAGTCGGGAATAAATTCATTATTATTATTAATTAAAGAGGACGTGAGTCTTTCATGGTTGTCAGGAGGAGACTCATCTGTTTTGCCACATTGGCCCAAATAGGAAAGCCCAAGGTCTTTTTGGCTGTGGTGCATCTACCTATAGGCTCCCCCCTAAAAACTAGAATTACCTCCCTGCGGATGTATGCCGCTGTGCACCAATCAGGTTGCAATTGCAGTATACATCCATGAATGTGAAAACATGGATGCTTCACACACATCTTCCCACCAGCAGCACAGAAGATCTAAACAATCAGCACAATTTCAAGGTCTAGTTTCACCAATTCAGTATTTGACCAAATGTGTCCCCTTGTGTTCCCGAGTTATGATGCTGAATAATGGCCAGAAAAGGGTTTATGTATAATACTATAATATCACAGTAAAGTTGACCTTTAAACCTTTTGATTTAAAATGTCGTCACGTAAATGCTAAATGGACTTTACTTGTATAGCGCTTCTCCAGTCTTATTGACCACTCAAAGTACTTTAATACTACATTAACGTCATCATTATATTCAACCACAAAAATCGAATCAGCTCATTCTTGAGTCCAAGTGGATGTCTGTGCCAAATTTAAGGAAACTCCCTCAAGCGATTGTTGAGATATTGCGTTCACCAGAATGGGATGGACACATGGTTACAGTGACCTTGACCTTTGACCACTATAAACTATTAGTTTGTCATTGAGTCCAAGTGGATGTTTGTGCCAAATTTGAAAAAAAATTATTTTTTTTTCTTGTTCACAATAAAGAGACAGAGGACGTCACAGTGACCTTGACCTTTGACTTAAGACCACCAAAACTGGCATAATGTTTCTAACCACAGCTATCACTTGTATAAAAATCTTTACTGTGAAAATAATCCAAAGATCTAATGTTAACGATTGCTCTGTCATAGGGGCACCACTTAAGTTTATCTAGTTCATAAGTAAGTGATTATTACAGCCAGAATGTGCTAGAACATTGATGGGTGTGGTGGAGTGGATGTGGGCAGCATGACAGTAAGAGAAAATTAAAAGACATGGCCATCCAGAAAAAGAGAAACAAGACAAAATTGTTTCAAATTACATTGTTCGTTATTTATTATTGTTTGTTAGCTAAGTTGTTTGTTTGTGATGGTTTCTCATTAGCTTTTATTCTTGTTTGTAATAAATACAATAAAAAAAAATACAATTTTGAAATGTTTGGGGGGGTTGGGGGGCACCAGGGGAAGCTTGCCCACGGTGTCAAATGTGTTAGGTCTGTCACTGCTTATTAGGCATACAAAAATGAAGTACTCTTTTAATTTTATTCATAAAAAGTGTTAAAGAGTGTTGAAATTTGATGGGACTGGTGGTGATGTTAGCCTACAAGCGTCATGTCTCATTTGCAAAGATTTCAGTAACATTGACTTAAACATAAAGAGTAACTCAGGTAAAACAGGAGGTAGCTATATTTAATGTAAGTCCGAATCCTAGCTGTGTCTCTACACACACAAAAAAAAAACAGAAGTCAGTTACAACCACTGTGGTGCTCATCTGGTCTCCTCATGATCGGACTTCACCGTGTAAACCTGCTGTACAAAGGTTCCGAGTTTTGAAGTTTTTTGGTCACCACCCTGCTGACCATCTTTGATCATGAATCATGTAATCATGAACCAACCTAATTTTCAGTTTTACTCAACATATGAGGTTATTGCTTCCTCCAGTGCAGCTGTTCTCCACACACACTGTCATAGAGGAGTCACCATTCACACACATCTCTGTTAGTCAGTGTTACAGTAAATCGCTTCCTCCAAACACGTGGGTGTGTTCAATGGCAGCCTCCTCCACTCTGTGTGGTCAGACGTTGGGTCCTTTGCTGTAATGTTCCCTGAGGTTGTAGGTCTGATAACACATGGAAACGTCACAAACTCCTGGAAGTCCAGAGTTGCCCCGTTTCCCTGGATCTCCTGGTGGTCCTGGTTTCCCAGGAATTCCCTGGTTTCCTGGATGGCCGATTCCATCAAAGCCACGGGGACCTTGAATCCCTGCAGTGAAATAAGATAAAACACAGCTGTTACTGTTATTTCTGCCTCATGTAAGGCTAGAAAATTCTGTTGAATTTGATGATAGTTCTTCTGTAGACTAAAAATAGCACAAGCTGGATCATAAATTACATCTAGTCATGAATTAATAAGCTGCTACCGCTTTCACAGAGAAATACAGCCCTCACTGTCTGTAACTTGGCTTCACCCCACCGACCCAGCTCACAGTAAAAGTATTCACTGAAAATGAAGTACAAACAGGGTCCACCCACATATTTATTAAAAATGTAACATGGCAAACAACCTTGATGCATTTTTGTTAAAAATGCACGGACCTGAAAGGCCAGATGTCAGAACATTGCAGTTAAGTTGCTGAAATAGCCTAATGGGTGAAGACATTTCCAAAAACAGGCTGATAGATGGGCTTTTTACATACCTGGCTGTCCAGGTGGTCCTGGAGGTCCACTGTAACCTTCTCCTTTGCTGCCTTTGAGCCCTCTTTGTCCCATGTCACCTGGGGATATAGTATGTGTGCTTTAGAAAATAGCATTAGAGCGTCTATAAATGAGCTGTCAGAGTGAGAGCTGCAGGAGGCAATGCTCCTTCTAAAGCAGCTAGTCCAGTGCTGCAGTGAGAGAGATGGATAAATGGACATTTATTTATTCTCTAGCGTCCCTGTAGAAACTCCAAAATGGTTGATCCTCCACTTCCCACACTGAAACTTAATTGTGTCTTTCATTAGAGCCTCCAAAGGTTTTACAATTCCACCTCTTTCAAACTCCCATGCCTCCAATTTAAGGCACAGGCTTTCTTATTAAACTCTGGTCTCCAAGTCCAGATTACAGTCTTTTCTCTCAGCGTTTTCAGTCGAACCTGACACTGTAAGACTGCTGTTATCCAGAGGCAGAGTAGGGGATGAATCTATGCTATTACTTGAAGAAATCTGATGCACATAATTGTAATAGTTATTTTTGGTAGTGTTGCACCGTATACCGATACTAGGAAAGTATTGCGGTACCGAGCTGTTCAATACGATACAATACCACCTTTTATTAATACCAATACTTTATAAATGACAGCGTTTTAACAAAAGCCCAGTTTTGCGCTTGCCACAGTGAGGCTGTGTTTAAGTGCGAGGTTGTGTGTGTGAGTGTGTGCTGTTCCAAGCTGTGCTGTTACTCCCACCGGGCGTTGTGGGCGTGCCTAACATTTGCTTGCTGTTAGTGAGGTGCAGAGCGAGAGTTGTAGCTGCCAAAGTTTCAGATGCTCGTCTTGCTGACCGTCCACAGCTTGTTGACAAAGCAGACGCAAGGAGCGAAACAGTACTTACACCTTACACCACGCTCACTGAATGTGATAGATAACATATTACATCACCCCATACATACAGTACATACAGAGCCGAGACCTCGGTTAATAAGGAGGCGATTTTGTAGTCTGTGTTGAGTGAAGGCTAATAATCCTGAGTTTGAGCTTTAGAGCCTGATCACAAAGTGACAGTCGGACACTCACTGTCATTTGTGTGTATTGTTTTTATAGGCTATCAAACTGAATTATTAAACTATTGAAAATAACATTAGCATAATTTGCATATTTCACCCACCCCACGAGACACACAAACACATACCAGCAAAATCTGCAACCACCCAAATTTACAGAAAATAACATTTTAAAATGCTGCAGGGCATTATTCCCCAACAAAAATAGCCCAGTCTTAACTGGTTATCTGTGTTTTACAGTCTGATATGATAAGTACCTAAAGTAAAATGAGTGTAGTGCAATCTACGTTTAGCAGTTCAACAGCAAAATAAATAAAACAATGTTCAAGTCAATTAACAAAACAGTTACTCTTTGTTACAGTAACAAACCTCAAATCTAGCAGCCCAACAAAACATCTTACAGTAAAATTAGTGCAATTTGAATAACACTCTAACTTTTCTCTAACAGAAATAATAATAACTAATACATTCTTTCTGCATCAAAATAGACCAGCCTTAACTGGGCCTGAAGGCATACAGCTGCCTGCTGATATGAGTGCTGTATTTTTGTATTTATTAGCACATATTCCACTCATTTATGAAGTTATATAAGCTCCTGCACAGCTGACAACCCCATCCTGTAAATGTCTCAAAATAAAATGCATTGTGTCAGCAACTGATGGCATTCTGTCCACAGAGACTAGTCAGAAAGCTTTTGTTTTGAAAGAGAAGCCAGGAAGTTGAGGTAAAACAAACATCTTTGTATTTCCTCTTGTCTGTGACAGAGAGACACTGCAGTATAAAGTGTTACAAGGTCAACAAACACGAGCATCATGCATTAAAAAACGGCGAGCCACCGTTTCTCTAGATGTGCTGCAGCTGACACGCAGCTCAGACGCGCATGACAATCGCTCCTCGTGTGAGCAGTGTGCACGCTCTAACTTGATACACGAGCGCCGAAACAAAAAAACAACACGATTGGCGCTGCTCACGCTCTCATGGCGCGCACTGTTCGAAACGGTGTGACAATGCACGTTACGTGAATCGACGTATTTACGTAATCAATTACGTTGATTACGTCAACCCACCGCTCCAGCCCTAAGTATGACAAAAAATGGTTTCAAGATTAGTAATGCTGCTTACACCAAATTCCTACCCTACCTATTTTATAAAATGTAAAAATAGTACCATCAGGTTTTTTTTTCTTTTTTGGGTGGCTGGAGTGAAAATTATTCATACTCAACATTTATTGTGTTTTGTTTTAGATTTTTAGAATTATGAGGACTGTTGCAATCAGATACAAAAGAAGATGCACCTTATAGGATTGTTTTTTGTCTTGGTAGCGATCATAATTTTGCCACAGAGCAATTACACCCAGATCATGTAGGTGCACGGCTATCAAAAAAGCGAGAAAAAAAAAAAAAAGTACACAAGGAAAAGATTAACGCCTGCACTCTTGCTCCATGCCACACAAGTTTAAGCAAGACAACATTTTGATCCTGCTTGGATCTTTGGCAGGTCAAAATATTTGAGAAATTGGAGCCACACTTATACATAATGAGGCTGACAAGCTCGATGGTGGCGAGTCCAGTTAACCATCTGAACCACTCAGGTTGGTAAAACAATCAACAATCAAGAATTTAATAAAGAAAAAGAAAGAAAAAACAGTGATGCAGAGGCCATATTACAAAACAACAAACGTATCTTGAGAAAAACATATCAAGAATGTATATCATAATTAAAGTCCTAATTCATATCTTTTTTATTATAATTCATCATAGGTCTACCTCATCTACATGCCAAATTTTGTTTTATCAAGGTTAACCCTGTGAAACCAGAACAAATTTGCTTTAAAAAAAAAAAAAACACAGGACAAGGGCAATGAGCAACAAAAAAAAAA
>NW_024631718.1:0-3199 GCF_008729295.1 Plectropomus leopardus
TTAGAAAATATAAAAATAAATGCAATAAAAGACGATAAAAATGATAAGACTTTGTGGCAAAATCCTCTTTGTCATGATCAAGTTAAGTCAGACTTACTCTGTTTACTGAAGTTGCTAATACTCAGAAAGAACAAGTTCATTCCACTTGTCATTTTTAAGTTGCAACAACTTCACAAAATTGTGTAAACTTAACAATAAGATATAAAGTCAACATAGATTAAGACTGATATTTACTCACATTTTTAAGGCAATCAGTTTCCTAGATTATTTTATGTAAGAAAAATTTATCAAACTTTACAATGCAGGCTCCAAAAAATGACTGAAATCCTTAACCAGAGGCTTCGAAACAGAAGTCTGCAAACCGATGGGTGACGTCATTGGTTATTTTTGCAGTCTGTGTTTTGAACACAGATGGAGCGCAGCCTAAAAGCTGAGAGTCCTCTCGTGTTCTCGTTCTCAAGGGTTTCTTTGGAGGACCGCAGGGGGGACATGAGGTTTGATGATGTATATATTACTAACTTAAATATCAGTTATGCACAATTTCCATACGTAATTACACTATTAAAAAAAGTTCATAAATAATGTAAATGCAGGTTCAATAAAGCACATTTTATTTTCAGTATATTCATTTTCAGTGCAATTGTTGACTGCCGTAAACTGTAGGCGGCTGCAGCAGTCACCTTCATGTTTACTTTCATTTATTGTTTTTCAACCAAAAGTGTGTCGCGCTGGTCAGGGGGAACTTGGCTGAAATTTATTTCAAAGGGGATACAATGATAACATAGTTTTTTGAGAACTTTTACTCTAGTGTATCACTGTGCCACGAAGTAGTCACAGCAGTTAATGAGAGATCATTTAAAAGTTTTCGGAGGTAAAAAGTGGAATGGTGCCAATTGATAAATTAGTCTGGAGTCATTTTACTACATCAGAAACCGAGGTGTTTAAACTTTTAAATGTAAATGAATATTCAACAAGATATTAATATTCAAGGTCAAAGTCCAAGTTTGCAGCGCAGCTCCTTAACAAAGAGCTCAGCTTTAAAATTAATCTCGATACAAAGAATGGCATTGTATACCAGCTTAAAGTGCTTTTTAAAAAATTAATCATGCAACTTAAAAAGTGTTATTTGTCATGTTTGTCGAAAGAGAACTAAACCAAAGGGCTCAATTTGGGGCCGAGGCAAAAAACTGATAAAAGCTTTCTTCACAATAAATGCGTATAGAGTGAATGATGCACTTAAAAAAAATCAAGGTTGGAGCTTAATGTCTTTCTCATCTTTAACTCAAAGCTAATGAATCAAAGTCATTAATAATTTTATGAGATGGCACATTAGTTGTTTGTTTTTTGTAAGTTTCAATCTTTATTTTCTTGGCAGAGTTTGAAAAGACCAAACAAAGCTGCTGATCGGAGGGAAATCAAAGCACATATGGTTGGACTGTTGAGACTTGCGAAATTGTCTCGTCTGTCATTTGAACAGAGTCCAGGAGAAGTTTCAAGGTTGCTGCACGAAATCTCCTAAATGTAACAGTTCAGTAGAGGTGGCTTTTTGTGTCAGTTGCTTAAATTCTGAGAAATCGTTTGATGCAAGACAGTCATATGACATTTAGCTTGCCTAGAGTTCAACTGATTTTCCTTTTACAAAAGAGCGTCTTTGTGTTTTAAATCCATCAGATGCAAAAAAAAAAAAGAAAAAGAAAGAAAATAAGCAGGTTTTAGCAATACAAAGTACTATAGCTCCAAGTTTATTTTATTATCTTTGTCAATAAAAACTACTGTTGTTCATCACAGAAGCAGGATAAATATTCTGGATTTATATCTGGTGATAAAGCAGCAAGTCTCATAACATGCTCCAATAACCTACCTGCTCTAATTACAACAGCAATCATAAAATGTCAGAATGAAAAGCAATATAAACAAAGCATAACATTCAAGACGACAATATCGCGCTGATTAATATAGCAGCGATGATGTTTGGAGTCATTCCTGTATTAAATGATGATGTCCCACAGTAAAAAAAAAAACAAAAAAACTTTAGAAAATGATTTAACCTCTCATGTCAAATTTGAAATAAGACCAACAACAAACAAAAAAGTGACAAAGTGCCTGATTGAGACAATGGAGAAGATCACAAAAGAGGAGATGGATATTTCTGTGAGGCTGTTATCTGACAGTCGGGATGATAAGATCACAGCGGAGCCTTAAGAAATAATGCGTTTTAGGTAGGGTGAATCAAGATCAGCATTAATGTGATCGGTGCCATATGCCAGTATGAATCTAATAGACTGATAATCTCGCGTCTCCCCGCTGGCGGAACCAATCTGTGTGCGATAAGGGGCTCACATTTGGGGCTGATCAGCTGCATCGTCACGTCGGACCCGAACGTGAAAATATCTCCCATTAAGATCTGGAAACAACAACGAGAAGCCAGAAAAGCGAGGAGAGAACACACAGGAGATGTAGAGATACACTGTGGGGACGGATAACATCTACGTCTGCTTTGAGCTGTTACCTTACTCACGTCTGACTGTCAACTATGAGTTTTTAACTAGAATTTAAAGAATAAATCATGAAACAGTGTTAATTTTCCGTAAATGCAATGCTGCGGTTTCATTTAACATCATTAAAACCTTTTAACTTCCTGCTCAGCCGCTTAGTAGAGCAAATTTTGAGTCACTCTGTTACTGAAAAATGTGTTTGACTTAACCTGATTGAGACGTCTCTACCAGTCAGTTTAGGTTTATGATGCTGAAAAAATCCACTAGATGTTGCTGTGTCTGTAAACAGTCTGTCTTTACAGTTTGCATCCTACAGGAAGTTAGTAAGCAAAAAAAATAATTAATTAATTAATTTTAAAAAAATTATCACTCCAGACTTGACAGCTCTATGTGGTATAATTTTCAAAGGAAGAGATATTTCTGAGAAATGTTATAGTTTCAGAGGTCTTACTGAACAGAGCTATGTAACTTTATACAAAAAAATAAAATACAAATAATAATAATGAGGGTAAAAAAAAATAAAAAAAACTCTACCAAATGGTTGATTTGCAATTTTAGCAAGCTAAGCTAGTAAAATTAAAATTGACTATTTGCTTAGAAATTAACAAAAAACTTGTTATCATTCATTGTTTTTAAATGATATATTTAATGTTATACATTATGGTGTAATCATTTTGTAAGTATGATTTTTATACTGTGTAAAG
>NW_024631719.1:0-4318 GCF_008729295.1 Plectropomus leopardus
CCCTTTTCAACAGATATTTCATTAAGTTGCTGCTCTCTTATTTGCAGCTGTAACAAAACAATTTCCCTCATGGGATTAATTAAGTATTTCTATTCTATGCTATTTTAATTATACATGTAAAATTAAGTTACAGGGGAAAAAAATATATTTATTAGTTTTTTATTTTATTAGTTTTTCAGGTCATTTCTTCCTTTTTTTACCTTTTCCTTTCTTTTTTGTGCTAATTTCAGGTGATTTTTTAATTTTTTTTTTCTTGCTAATTATCGTGTCATTTCTTGCTCAGATACCCATTGCATTTTTTCCATGTTTTTGTGAGAAAATCAAACCACTTTGCTCAGGTTTCAAAGGGTTAAAGAAAATAAACTAAAATGACTCAACCATGTAACTCATTAATAAAATCAGAATCTCAGCTGTCAGTGGCAGCGAGTGTTTCGCTCCTCTGTGTTTTTTCTCTCTGCCGCTGCATTAAAATGCACCACGGGTACATTTCATCACACACACTTGTCAGGACAGCATGTCGGGGGATATTTCCTCTCTGTAGCATGCGATGGGGCATCAGGCTCTGTCAGCACTTCAGACCAATGATAGATGGCATACAGGCATTAAACTGTGGAGCTCGTGCTGTGCCAACCCAAACACACACACACACACACACTGACTCACATGGTCTCGTTATATGTGAAAGGAGAAGACACACAGCGCTGAAGTTAGTGACCTTATCTCGTAACGGGACCATTAGGGCATCAGTGCTACACAGCCAGTGAACCAGGACGAAAAAACCAAACAGCTCGCCATAATCTGATGCAGCACATGACCAAAGCGCTCCCGACAACACAAGACAGCCTCCATTAACTGCTTCCTGTTTACAGACCAGAGGAATTTAGGATGCTGTATGGATTATTGTCCATTTTTGTTCCGGATTTGATGCCACTCAGTGTTTAATATTTCATTTCCTAATTAAGGGTCGACTGATATGGGTTTTTCAAGGTACCGATTATTAGTACTCGATGAGCCCGATTATCGATATTTGGAACTCGATATTTACAACAATTAAAATATTTGCGTCAAAATTTAGAGTTTGCGATTTAACAAACTCCAACACAAAACTTTGTTTAAACGCCTTTAGTAATGTTTAATCAAAACTGAAACTTCATACACAGCTAGTTTGCTGTAAAATTCAGTGAAAATTTTAGGGAAAATGAATAAATAAAAATAGCTCCCTGAAGTTTTTCAAAGTAAAAGTTCCTCCCATGCTGACACTTCCTTTGCATGTATTGTGTGTGATACGCACACTTTTTCATTAATTAATTTTATTGGCAATCATTAAAATAAAATACAGATAATCGACAACATGCCGATAATCTGTCGCCCCTAAAATGAGTAAAAAGCACAGTATTTCTGTCTGATATATAGTTGAGCAAAAGTACCATCAAATAGACATACTTGGGTAAAGTACAAGTACCTCAAGATTTATACTTGAGTAAATACTTGACTACATTGCACAACTGATTGTTACGTAATTGGTAAAATACGTGCCAAACAGATTTTTCACAACCTGTCAACCCAAAACTTCGTAATAAATGCCTACTTAAATTAATAATTTACTAAGCAATTAGTTCACTAATAAACCCGAATGAACGATGTTGGCACCATAATGAACTTAGCCCCTTCAGATGAGACAGCACTGCTGAGGTGTTTCATTGATGTATTTGTGGTAGGCTAATTTACTGGTAAACATTATTCCACAGAGTTCCCCAAAAACCACAAATAATGAAAAAACGTTTTATTTTCGACTTACCATGTTGACTTCTGACACCATGTCTATACTCGCCACGTCTATACTCATGCCAACAGCAACCGGTGCACCTTAAAACACACAAAAGACAGTTAGCCATCACTGTAAGACAGTTTTAAGACCACACTGAGGACTAAAAATATATTTTTGAGACTTTGACAATAAAGTCTTAACATTTTTAGGGGGAAAAAGTAATAATTTTATGAAAATAAACTTGTAATATTACAAGAATAAAGTCGTAAATTTACAGGGAAAAAAGTTGAAATTTTCGGTGAATAAAGTTGTATTTTTTATGAGAAAGGCTGTGTTCTCGCCTGTTTTATAGTTTGCTGTCAATACGCTTATTTCCATAGTATAATATCCCCTTTTTCGTATAAATACGACTTTATTCTCATAATTTTACCAGTTTATTCTCATAAAATCACAACTTTTTATCTTGTACAACTACGACTTCATTCTCGTATTATTACGACTTTTTGTCTCATAATATTACGACTTAATGCTGGTAAAACTACAACTTCATTCTTGACTTATTATCTTGTAAAATTACAGTTTTATTCTCATAAAATTACGACTTTATTCTCATAATATTCCAAGTTTATTCTCATGTTACGAATGTTTTTCTCAGAAATTTACTACTTTTTTTATCATAAAATTACAACTTTTTTCTTGTTAAACTACGACTTTACTCTCGTAATATTATGACTTTATTTTGAAATCTAACATTTTCTTTAACATGGTCCTTATCTTCACTCTAGTTTTAAAGTTTGCTGGCAACATGTTTATATTCGTAATATAATAACCCCTTTCTTAAAAATACTGCTTTACTCTCATAACATTATGATTTTTTCGTAATCGTAATATTTCAAGTTTATTCTCATAAAATTATGATTTTTCTTTCTCATAAAATCATGATTTAATTCTGGTAGTATCATGACTTTTTTGGTTAAATTATGACTTTATCTTCATAAAATAAAGGTTTTCTCATGAAACTACGGCTTTATTCTTGTAGTATTATTACATTTTTTCTTGAAGCCTAACCTTTTTTGTTTAATGTACTAATTCAATAAAAAAGTCAGGAAAAAACCCCAAACATCTCAGGGAGCCATTAAGGTGAAAATGAATTAATATAATATCCCCTTTTCTAATACAGTCGTAGTTTTAGGAGAAAAAAGTCATAATTTTATGAAAACAAACAATAATATTATAATAAAGTCTTAACATTTTTAGGGGAAAAACTAATAATTTTATGACAACAAACTTGTAATATTACGAGAATAAAGTCGTAAATTTACAGGAGAAAAAGTGAATAAAGTTGTATTTTTATGAGAAAGGCTGTGCTCTCGCCTGTTTTATAGTTTGCTGTCAATATGCTTATTTCCATAACATAATATCCCCTTTTTCGTATAAATACGACTTTATTCTCGTAAAATTACGATTTTTCTCTGTTAAAACTACGACTTTATTCTCGTAATATTATGACTTTTTTCTTTAAATTTAACCTCCGTCGAACAAATTTAATAAAAAAGTCAGAAAAAAACCAAAACAAACAAAGAAACACCTCGGGGAGCCATTAAGGTGAAGCACACACGGAGGAACCTCACGTACCTCCAAAGTCCGGCCGGAGACGGATGTCATACCCTTTCAACAGTTTGTCCACTGTCTCTTTGACGAAAGACATGTTGCCCGGTTCGTTGACGCTGAAAGACAGAAGACAACAAACATGGAAACAGTTTTTAAGGACGGACACTCAAACGCTCCGGCGGGTTTTAACCCCCGGGACGGAGTCTCACCTCTGGGCGCAGCACATCACCGCCACGACCAGCGGCAGAGACAGAAAATCCCGGAGTCCTGATTTCTGCGGTCCCCACATCCCGTGTGCGGTTTGTGGGTGGACGGAGACTGAAAGACGCGGCTCAGAGTCCCGCGGAGCTCCGGTGAATCAGGTGAGACCTCCCGCTCATGGTGTCCACCTCTGGCGCAGTCAGCACGCTTCATGGGGCGCGAGGACAGGATGTCAAACCGGCTGCTCCGGGTCTCCGTCCTCCGGTTAGCAGCCTCCAGCTTCAGGTTAGCTCACTGTCACACTAGTATGCTCCTTAAATCCACAGGTCCACTGTCCGAGACTGTCTCAGTCCCTCGCGGAGCCGGTTCATGCCGAAGTCACTAAGAGTCCTCGTGTCAGAGTGCGCGAGGCTGTTATCATTAAAGCCCACGTGACACGCTGCATATTAAAGCCTGTCCTGAAGCCAGAGCACGAGCTCAGTTATGTTAAACCTTTGACACCCGGATAGACATCAGTTTTCTCCAGCACTTTTCACAAGAAACACGAACAAATTAGTTTGTTTATTATTAAAAGGCAATCATCAACTTGGCGTGAAATTGCCCCCAAATTACAAAAAAAATGGTAAAAGGTGACCAAAAAAAAAAAAAAATTAGCAGAATTGAATTTTTTTTTTTAAAGAGAATCATTAGAAAACTATCAAATACCTTAGCAACAACATCAAGAAAACACATTTAAAA
>NW_024631720.1:0-5666 GCF_008729295.1 Plectropomus leopardus
TATCACAGCCGGGGATATGTGATGAGCGTGAGAGTGCACTTAGTGGAAATACCATGTATTTTGTCCATATGTCAGATGCGGTAAAAATGACATCACCAGCTGGAAAATTTAAAAAATAACAAATTCGAAGGCAAAAGCCAAGACTGACATCCAGAAATGGATGCAACTTTTTTGTTTCCACAGTGTATTTAGACTTATTGTAGGAACTGAGCTGGAAATTTCAAGACTGAAAAAAAATACACAATCTTGCCAAAATGTATGCCATATGCATGTACACAGCCAAAATTAACAAAAGTGCGTAAAATGAACCAAACAGTCCCTGAGGATTAAACAGACTTGTTTTCAGCACGTGGTCTGTTAAGTAATATTTACTTTGAATCTGACCGCAAGAAGGAAAAGATGGAAACAATTCATAACCGCAGTCACATATAAATCCCTCCAGATCGTCACCATAAAATAGCAAAAGGAAGAATTTCACCGGGATGGTGAGGATTGATGAATCTAAGTTATAAACGGCTCCTAGCTGCTTTTTTGTGACTCAGAGAAAGCTGAGGAGGTTTGGAGGAGACACAGCAGAAATCTGACATTTACAGTGCGAGTCTGACCTGAGGGACCGGGAGGCTCTTTGAGCTGATTTTGTTCTGTCGGTTGTTTGAGCTTCAGCTGCTTTCAGGATCAAAAATGTCACAAAAGACAGACTGAGAGCGACTGATGATTACAGCCGATTCAGAGCTGTCTCACCTCCATCCCTCCTTACAATTTGTATTCTTTCCCTGTCTCTCTTTCCTTCATATAACACTTATTTTCCTCCCTCTTTTGTATTCTGATTTTCTCATCGCTTCTTTTTTTCTGCTGTATTTACTGTCTGTAAACCACAGATGTGTTAGATTTGTCATTATGTTACTGATATGTTAAAACTTTATGTTTATTTATGTTTAAGCAGTGTTGTGGTTAACAAGTGGTAGGTTTTTCAGGAAAAGATCCCGTTTTGGCTCAAAAATACCTACTTTTTGTAGCAATATCCCGGCAGAAAATGCAGTGATGACTCGCTAAACACAGTTTTTTAAATTGTTGGTATTGAACAGTGATCTGCAACTTGGCGGTCGTCTCGTGAAAGTGTCACTTTTCCCTCCACCCCGTGAAGTCACCTCATATATTACATCACTTTATGAAACATACAAATTTAATGTTTTCATGGTCTGCAGAAAAGCAAAATGCCAACATTTTCTTGTGGCATCTGGGCTTACTACTTAATTTTTTTACTTTTTACTTTTCTCAGCTTTTCTTCTCTCTTCAGCATTTTACTTTCCATCCCTCCTTTTTCACACTATCTCCTCTGATGTCCTAAAATCCTAGAAACGTCCTAGAATTTGGTGACATTTCTAGGATTTTAGAAGTGTCCCTAAACCCTACAAATGTCCTAAAAATCCTACAAATGTTCTAAAAACCTAGACAAATATATGGCGATATGACGTATGAAATGTACAAATGTAACATATTCATTGTTTGCAGACACATAATCTTTGTCTCCTTCCAACATTTTTTGCTTTCTCTTTTTCTTTTACTCTGTATTCATTTCCTACATTCATTTTCTATATTTTGTTTATGCTCAGTCTGTTTTCTTTCTTTCTTTCTTTCTTTCTTTCTTTCTTTCTTTCTTTCCCTATTTAGTTGTATTTTTTCTTTATTCATTTTAAAATTTATTTTTACACTTATTTACCTACCTAGTTGTTTATTTATTGATACTTAAATCATTTTATTGTCCCCCACACCACCAAGGTCGATCAGAATAGGGCAAAAAAAAAGCTCTTGCTGTGTAATTTTTGTCCTGTTTTTTTGTCCTGTTACCATTAAGTCTGTCTTAAACACCCAAAAGTCCAATATATTCTTCATCAGGGCTAACATAATGGCTACCCCTGCTTACTTGTTTTAAACTTGATTATCTATCTTTTCTGTCCTCCTTCATGTAGTGGTTAAAACACCAGCATGCCCTCCTGTATGCTCCAGCCTCCGTGTTACATGGTTTGTGTGGTCGGTTTGATCATCAGGTGGAAGTCGTGGTGTGTTTTCAGCGGAGAGGCCTGCAGCTCTGCCTCAGGCTGCTCCGCTGCTCCTGTCGACGTGTAATTAGCCACTAAACGCCTCCCTCTTAATTATCTGCTGTCTGTGTCGCTGTCCTCCGAGTTTCATCAAACTCATTCACACTGGATAATGAAAATCGCTGAAATCAGCAGCGCTTTTCAATTTGTCACTTCCTGATTTAGCAAAGCAGAGCGCTGCTAAGCGCACGCTGAAGATTCATTCAGAATCTTTTGGGCTGACTCCACGACTCCATTCCTCCTTTACAAAACACGTCACGTCGGAAAAACATCTTGTTCATTCAAAGCACACGATTTTATACGAGTTTATTTAGATGTCAGACACGTTTTTTAAGAGTCTTTACTTTAGATGTGAGAGATAAAGGTGGCAGGTTTAACATGTCCTTGCTGTATTGTTGGTTCAAGACCTCAGAAACTACAGTTTTAATCTGTATACAATTATTCTTTATCAGGGGGAATCAATATTCAGTCATTATTCTTTCTGTGCAAATTGGCCTTCAGATAACAGCTCTAAACAAAAATAAAACATTTAATCACACTACAAAAACTGCTGATCATATATTAGGTGGAATACCAATACAGCAGCATTTGTTGTCTTATAAAAGCTCGCAGGATTTTATTTTAACTTTGCGTGTGAATGGTGAAAGTGCTGAAATGTTTTTGGGAGTAAGGTCAGCATCAGTTCCAATGAAGGATATTTATTATTATCACAAAGTTGAACGCTACACAAAAGCACAGATTTACCTCGCTTTGAGGGGAGAAATCCACTGATGCCGTTTATTAAATGTGTTGATTTAGTCAAAAATGTTGCTTTTAATAAATGCTGGTGTGACTGAGACAGAATAATGAAGAATGATGGGAGAGAGATTTCGGAAAAAAACACAATAAACCCTGGATTTGTTACTTTTCCCAGCTCTGAATAAAAGAAAAAACTTATTTATGATGACAAAAGTAAAATGCTGAATTTGCTAAAAAAAAAAAACAACAACTGCTGGCACACATTAATATTCTACATTTAATGAGCTGTTATTATTTTTCCAATTGTTTGTCGACATCGACTGTTTACTCTCTTATCTGTCTTGTGTACTTCATTGTGCAACAATGGTTATTACTTATATAAATAAAGCCTATGTGAACTTTGGGAGAGAGACAACAATAGATGTTTAAATAACAGCCTGATAAAGATCTTCAGCATCTAAAGTCACTCAGAGACTCACACAGAAATCAGGATAAGCCGCCGTTTAGCTCGCACTAACTCCGGAAAACGCAAACCAAACACACATCAGCATATGGAAAATAAAAGATTACATTGTCGTCTTCAGAGAGGAAGAGATAAGAAAATGAGATGATCGGAGGGACGGGGGGACAGGGGGACGGGGGCAGAGAGCGCAGAGCAGAGGAAGACGGACAGATGATAATTAGAGAAAGGAGGCGTTTAGCGACTCATTACGCAGTGACAGCAGCACGGCCGCCTCAGGCCTCGTCACTGAACACACACAGGTTCAAACCCGCTGACCTGACCTCTGTTTACACACACACACACACACACACACACACACACACACACACACACACACACACACACACACACACACACACACACACACACTTATCCCCTGGTATGTGTGAGTTGCTCATTAAAGACAAAATAACAGAAAAAAGGGCTTCAACTCTGATTTATATATAATCTCAAACAATGACACATAGTGACAATGAGTTGAATTTATATTACATAAGTGATATTTGCTTCACCTCTCGATCCCACAGCCTCCTCCCACTATATAACCGCAGCTAAGCAACAGAGGCTGGCTGTGAGTTAAGGTGACAAAGTCCAAAATGTGGTTTGTACACAAATAGAGTTCAACTTCATGGATTATATGTTGATGCCGAATTTGCAAGAATACTGTCGACATGTGATGCCTTTTATCTTGTGTTACTAGAGTTATCTGTTTTTGGATAGTTTGGTGTAATATTTTCCACCAGGAGCAGGATTGGAAATAATCCCAAAAGGAATCTAGATGTAGTCTTGCAAATATTGATCCTGTGAGATCCCCAGTTTTTGTAAGTTCTGATATTGTTTGACTAAAACCTCACATTGTCTTTAGATGTGAGAGCTTGTTAGAATGTAGCCTTTAAAACTGTGTTTAAAGTCTTCTAGTGTATGATGAAAATGAAGCCCCAAACAAAAAAACAGCCCCCATATTAAAAGAAGACAAAAAATTTTCACCATATTTCATATTTTGCACAAATGTTGAAATGAATGTTGCTGTCCCACTTTCTGTAGCTCCTCTTCTTCCCTGCAATTGAAGTTCATCCATCCGTTTTCTGTATCCACTTATCCTCACTTCAGCGCAACATGCAGGGTTTTGTTGTTAAATCCCTTTTTGTCTTTCCATCAGCACCTTCATTATGTGTGTGTGTGTGTGTGTGTGTGTGTGTGTGTGTGTGTATGTGAGTTCCACTTCTTAGGAAGTAGACCAGGAGAGGATCTAGGACGCATTATTTTCATCTTCCAAACCCTCAGAAACTTCTTCTTGTTTAATGCCTCTGTGCAGGCGATAGCTGAGGCTGGAGGCATTTTGGTTGTTTTGGTTGTCCATCTGTCAATATGTCTGTACATACATCCCATTATTATGAACGGGAATATTATCTCGAGAGCGCCTTGAGGTTATTTCTTCAAATTTTGCACAAACTTCCACTTTGAATCACGGATGAAGTGATGAGATTTTGGTTGTCATGAGTCAAAGGACAAGGCCACTGTGACTTTGCGTGCATCTTATTCTCATGAGCATGATATCTCAATAAAAACTTGAGAGGATTTTATCAAATTTGGCTCAAACATCCACTTGGCCTAAAAAATGAAGTTATTAAATTTTGGTGGTCAAAGGTCAAGGTCCCTGTGACTTCTTCTGTCTCACGCATCAACGCAATATCTCAAGAACACCTTGAGTTTTTTTATTTCAAATTTGGCACAAACTTCCACTTGGAATCATAAATGAGATGATTAGACTTTGGTTCTCATAGGTCAAATGTCAAGGTCACAATGACCTTGTGATCTCATTCCCTTGAGTGTGATATCTCAAGCCTGCAGGGAATTTCTTTAAGTTTGGCACAAACGTCCACTTGGACTCTTATGATGAACTAATTAGATTTTGGTGTTTAAAAGTCAAAGTCGCTATAACCTTGCATCCATCTCAACATATCTCAAGAATCGGGGAGTTGCCTCAAATTTGGCACAAACGGCCATTTGGACTCAAGATTGAACAGATTAGAATTTGGTGGCCAAAGGTCAAAGATCACTGTGTCACTGTGACTTTATGAAAGACTTTTTAGCCATAACTCAAGAATTCATGTGCTAATTAGGACAAATTTCACTCTAATGTTCAGTAGGATAATGAGGAAGTGCTTACAATTTATTTTCAAGCTTTTAAAGGTCAACTTCACTGTGACATGATGTTCTGCGAAAACACTTTTCTGGCCATTACTGAATGTCTTAACTCAGGAACAGAAGGGGAGACATTTGGTCAGATACTGAATTGGTGACACTTTGCTCGAAACTGTGCTAAT
>NW_024631721.1:0-2816 GCF_008729295.1 Plectropomus leopardus
TATAATTATAAATATAGTTTTCTGGACATTTTTTTCTCAATTTTATGAAATATTTTCTAATAATCTCTCCCTTTGTTTTAAAAGAACATTCTAGGTAATTCTCTTGTCCCTGTCAATTAATTTCTTGCCAGTTTGGTCATTGCCTTATACTCCATATGTTTTCAAAAGAAATCAAACCAATTTTCTCAACTTTCAAAGGATCAAATAACTTTTGAAAGGCGTCTGAATGCAGCATGATGTCGATGCAAGTTTCAAAGGGTTAACATTTCCCTTCATTGGAAGTGAGGGAAAGCAGACCAGAGGTTCACCAAGTTAAATTGCACCTCACTGTTTGTTAATATAATCTTTTTGTATAATTGTACGGAAGCCCTACGATGCCATGCATTCACACATTTTTTTTTCCTCCGTTGTATTTCCCGAAATAACCGGATCATTTTCTTCAGATCTCGAGATAACGAAACTGTGTTTTTCTGAGATAACGACAAGCTGTTTGATTTACGCTTTTAAGCTTTCTATTCTAAAATATTTTTTTTGAGTAAATGTTACGACACAAATGTTAACGTTACACTGGACTCTGGACTCCTGCATGAAAGTCGGTTGTTTGTAGGATCATTCACGCTCCTCATATTATGTAATTACCCAAAGTGTTCTCACTCTGAACCTCATAGGTTACTGTGCCGAGGACACGTGGAGGGTCATAAGTTGACGTGGAAGGGTAATTCCCCGACCATCACCATGCGACGACTTTGGAGTGAGACTGTGGTTGCAACAGCAGACACAGAAGGAAATCTGGAGCGTAAAATGTCGACGCAGAAGTCGACTGCAAGGCGGCAACATGTGACGATTTGGGATGAGAATGTGTTGTCGAAAGTCCGGTGTTTGTTTGACCCGTCCACTGCCCCTCCTGTTCTCTATCAACTCTCACGCTGCAGTAATTGCTGACAGCGCTACAAACTGCTGCCTGGTTTGTATCATATTTCCCTAAAAAGCGTCTTTGTGCGTCCATGTTGCCGACATACTCAGACAAAACGGCGGTATTGGATGACTTTGCTTGTTGCCCGCTGTCTCTAAAAGTGATCGTGTGTATTATCGTGCTGCAACAGTTGCCTCTGTGCATCTGTTTCACTCACAAATACAATACACAACTTCCTTTCATGTAAACGCCCCCCCCAAAAAAACAAAACCAAAAAAAAAAAAACCCAACCCAGAATCCAGAATCTTTTGTTTGATTTGGATTAGAAACTCTGGAAAGAAAGTGAAAACACAAGTGCTTTAAAAACACTTTTAATAGTGACACTCAGACACCTGAACAAAGCAGGTGCACAGAAAGACAATATAAATATACTTCTTCATATAGTTTTTTGTCCTTTAGTTTTTGGCCTTTGAACTGCACTGACACAAACTGGACCGGACGGTTAAAACAAACGGCGGGTTGTAGCACACAGTCGATCGGAGGCCTACACTGAATTTACAGGGTTTCTTTTTTCTCAACGACGACACGCAAACATACGGTAGTGACGCAGCGATCGGCGGCAACGGGACGCTCGGTCCGTCCGCTCACAGCTGCTCAGGTTAAACACATCAATCAGGTTAAAAACAGACTCTCCTAAATTTGTTCCTGTTTAAAAAAAAATCCAGACTTTTCCAGTTTGTTGGCACGTTGCTAAGACTTTGATCGATGTTGGATATGATGCACATCAGGCGGTACGACCATATCACTCTACAGCTCAATATTATTATTCACAACAAGTAAATATCACAATGAACAGAGATAACAGCAACTACATCCACATGTAGTCGTGATTCTGAACAATCACTCCCCCAGTCTCAGAGGTTAAACGAGACCTCCACGTGGTCTACGTGATTCTGTAGACCTGTGCGGATCAATGTCCTGTTTCACTGAAATCTGTATCAGTGATTTTTGTTTTACAGTGGAGGAGAAATATTTCATTTTTTGCATCTTTTACCACCTGAGGCCACCAGACTTTTTTCCAGCTACAGAAGGTTAAACACTGTAAATCTGACAAATCATTTTACTTTAAAAAAGATAAGAAAAAATTGCTTTGAAAAACGCAATAAAGTATAACTTTTAGTCTAAGGTTTTGTTTCTTTATATCTAATTGTACAACAATTCTAGTTGTTTGTTTATTATTTATTATTCTAAAAATCCACAACAAGAGTTGTGTCTGTATTAGTTATGTAAACGCAATAATTATTTTCACACCACATTTCTATATTTACCAATAATTTCTATGTTTGTATATATTTGCTAACAATTTGTTCAAACTGATCCCTCTCAATAAAATACATTCACATCTAACTGTTAACTTAAAATTTGGTTGTATTTACTGATTTTTATAAAGTTGTTGCAACTTAAGAAAAGACGTGAAATTAACTTTTTGTTTGTTTGTTTTAACAACTTCAGTTAACTAAGTTTACTGAGCTATAAATTTGTAATCTACTGGTTGCAAATTAGTCAGTCATTTTTGTATTTTCTTAAATATGTAAACAAAACAGAACTTCAACTTCATCATTAGCAAATTCCTCTTCATCACGAGCAGGTTAACCCTTTGAAACCTGCATGGGTCGACATGAGTTCACTTGTGCTTAGAAGCCTTTCACAAGTAGCATATGAAAGTGTTCGAACCATTAACAAACCGGTTTTATTTATTTCAGAAACACTGGAAAAGAGGCAAAAATGTCCCCAAAATTTTTAAGATAGAACTGGATTTATTTCTTTTTTTAAGCTGGGGAAAAACATCCATTCAATTATATTCTTAATTATAATAATTATGAATTTTAAATAATGTTACAGA
>NW_024631722.1:0-5237 GCF_008729295.1 Plectropomus leopardus
TATATATATCTGTGTGTGTGTGTGTGTGTGTGTGTGTGTGTGTGTGTGTGTGTGAGACAGGGTGAGTACATCTGGATCGTGCTGGACGGTCCCGTGGACGCCATCTGGATCGAAAACCTGAACTCAGTTCTGGACGACAACAAAACTCTGACGCTGGCGAACGGAGACCGAATCCCCATGGCACCCTGCTGCAAGGTGACATCACAGCGTCTGTCTGTCTGTCTCTGTGTCTTCTCTGTGTCCGTCCATCTGTCTGTCTCGTTTTATGTCTCTGCACTGGTTTTGCGTTGCTGGGTGATGTTGTGATCTGAGCCAGAGGACGTTCAGAAACTCAAACCGCGTCACACAGAAAGACCGTGATTAAGCCTCTGTGTCTTCTGCGTCCATCATGTTTTCCGTGTCTTCTCTGTCTTTCCTCCAGATCGTCTTTGAGCCCCACAACATAGACAACGCGTCCCCGGCCACCGTGTCCAGGAACGGCATGGTGTTCATGAGCTCGTCGGTGCTGGGCTGGACTCCCGTCCTGCAGGCCTGGTTACAGAAGCTCCCGGAGCAGCAGGCGGACGTCCTGAGAGCCTGTTTCACCTGCTGCTACCAGGCGAGGACCACAGACAGACGCTTTTTAAAAAGGTCTTCATGTGCACTGAAGGGCTACAATCACATGAAAATGTGCTGTCTGTGTCCGTCCTGCAGGACTTGTTGGACTTTGTCTCCACTGCCGTGTCTCCGAAGATGCAGGTGTTGGAGTGTATGTACATCAGACAGACGATTGACCTGCTGCAGGTGCGACTGCAAAAACACAATCCTGAAGTTTAAGGTTTAAGAAACACAAAAAATCCTCCTCTTTCATTCTGTTGAGTTTTTGTTGATGTATTTTTTTTACGCTTTTGTGTTCAGGGTTTGCTCCCTGCGGCGGAAGACAAACAGGGTTGCCATGGTGACGTGGGTCGGCTGTTTGTGTTTGCAGTGATGTGGTCTCTGGGCGCCGTGCTGGAGCTGGACGACAGAGCCAAGATGGAGGCCTTCCTGAAGGTGCGTGCGTGCGTGCGTGCGTGCGAGCGTGCGTGCGTGCATATGTGTGTGTGTGTGGCTCACTCTGACTCCCTGTAGGGGGCGTCAGAGCAGGGCGTGTCCTCTAAAATGTCTCGTCTGTTGTTTGTGCTCGCAGAGCCACAGCTCGTCTCTGGACCTGCCGCAGACTGAGGACGACCAGACCATCTTTGAGTTCACCGTCAGTGAGCAGGGACACTGGGAGCACTGGTCCAACAAGGTCTGTGGACGCTGAGGACAGTTATTAACCCTGCACATGCTGTTAAAAACATGTCTCCTCCACACTGACAAACACCGACTGGTTTTCCGTGCAGGACTTTGACTTAACAATGAACTGATTTGATTTCTGTGGCTAAAGCTCAAGAATTCATACACTAATTATGACAAAATTTCACACCAACTTCCTATAGGACGTAATGATGAAGTGATGACATTTTATGCCCATTTTATGCCCTTTTTTGCCTATTTTTTACCCATTTTATGCCCTTATCTCAGAGACAGAAGGGGAGACATTTGGTCAGATACTGATTAAAAAAGTAAAACACCTCTGGGTGCTGGATTTTTAATCTCAGCGCAGCCTGAAATCTGTCCTCTGTATTTACTGTTGTCATGACGCAGGTCCCAGAGTACGTCTACCCCAGAGACCACGTCCCAGACTACTCGTCCATCCTGGTTCCCAACGTGGACAATGTGAGGACGGACTTCCTGATGCAGACCATCGTGAAGCAGAGGAAGGCCGTGCTGCTGATCGGAGAGCAGGGAACCGCCAAGACCGTCATGATAAAAGTGAGACACATGGAGACAGGAGGGACTCTGAGGGACGCTTTTTTTTCCTTTTTAACGCCCGGACCCACATCTGTTTTTCAGTGCTGCACCTTCACCAAACATTTAACCCTCTGAAAAAAAGAAGAAGAAAAAAAACATAATGAGCAACTTGGAAAGAAATTCAAATTGCAAAAGCTGAGTAAAAGATGAAAAAAGTAACCTAAAAACTGAACTTTTTTTGACAATTTCAAGTTTTTTGGGGATTTTTATTTTTTATTTTTTGTCATTTAATTTTTTTTTTTTCATTTTAAAGATATTTTAAGGATTTCTGGGGGTGTTTCTTTCCTATTTTTTCTTAATTTTGAGCTGTTTTGGGGGTGTTTTTATAATTTTGACTTTTGGGGATGTTTATTTCCTTTTTTAGTAATTTTCAATATTTTTTTTAGATTTTTAATAATTTTGTTCATAATGCTCCGTGCGTCTCTGTGGCGCCCCCCGCAGGGCTACACCAGTAAACTCGACCCGGAGCTCCACCTCAGTAAGACGGTGAACTTCTCTTCGGCCACGCTGCCCGGCATGTTCCAGAGAACCATCGAGAGCTACATCGACAAACGCATGGGCGCCACCTACGGGCCGCCGGCGGGACGCCGCATGACCGTCTTCATCGACGACATCAACATGCCCGTCATCAACGAGTGGGGAGACCAGGTCGGCCTCAGGCGCTCTCTGATTGGTCGCCTCTCTTTCTGTTTAATATTAAGTTAATATTAGGGGTCGACAGATTATCTACCCGCAAATTTTCGGGGCCAAAATTTGGCTTTTTAGTGATGAGATATTTTTATTTATGAAGTTTTGTCTCGGAGTTTGCTTTATTCCAAATTCTAAATATTGACAAAAATATTTTTTCCGATTTTATCGTAAATGCACATCTGTTGGAAATATCAGTTATCGGTCTCATTGATTACTAATGATCATTATCGGCCCTGAACAACCAATATCGGTCGACCCCGAGTTAAAAGGATGAAGGAGTCTTCGTGATTTTATTTGATGTTTTTACGTCTCCACCTCAGTAACCAATCGCATGCCAGAGCTCAGCTTGTCCCGCCCCTCTCTCCTCAGATAACCAATGAGATTGTGCGTCAGCTGATGGAGCAGGGAGGTTTCTACAGTCTGGACCGTCCCGGAGAGTTCATCACCGTGGTGGACGTTCAGGTAACGAGAGAGCGAGTCTCTGTTAAAAGACGCGTCGAGATTCTTCTCTAAAATCTCTTTTGTTTGTGTGACGACCTTCATCAGCTGGTGGCGGCCATGATCCACCCGGGCGGCGGGCGGAACGACATCCCGCAGCGCCTGAAGAGGCAGTTCTCCATCTTTAACTGCACGCTGCCCTCCAACTCCTCCATCGATAAGATCTTCGGCACCGTGGCTCAGGGCTACTTCTGCCCCGAGAGAGGGTTCCCCGCCGCCGTCTGCGAGCTCGCCGCCGCCCTCGTTCCTACCACCAGACGGGTGTGGCAGGCTGTAAAGGCAAAGGTGAGAAACACTGAACTCAACGGGCCTTTATTAGAGACGGGCGTCTATATGGGACACAAAACCTCCTCAGCAACAAAGAAAATAATCAGATTATTAATTTAACGTTTTGAAACCTGAACAGATTGTTTTTATTTTACTCAAAAACATGAGAAGCATCAAATAAATGAGCGACAGAAGAAGAAATGACCCAGAGGTGAGCAAGAAATCTGTGAAAATACAAAAAAATTACCTGAAATTATAAAAAAAGAAATTATCTAAAAAAAAAAAATAAAAAAAAAAAGCTCAAAAAATTCAGTAAAATGATTTTAAAAATATAGCTATGATAATTATGAATATGTCTGCTGGACATTTTTCCAGAGCTTTTTTAAAAATAGTCTTCTGCATCTACCTATATCGTTTTTTTGCGTCTCTCTTGTTTACTGTCAGTAACACCGTCTTCTTTGCCATGGTAACCAGAGCGAGCCTCTAATAGAGACAGGCCTTTAAGTGTGTCGCCACAGCGGCACAGATAAAGGGACGGGCCTTTTATTTGGGACGAGGCTTTTATTTTATGTTTTATAGTATTAAGAGCTGAAAATTTAATTTGTTTCCTTTTTCTTTAATTTTGTTTCTAAAACATTTTTACATTTAGTTTGTGCCTCCGTGGCTGTAACACGCTGACACAAGTAAATTTGATTTCTGTGTGCTCATTTTTGTTTTTGCTGGTGTTTAAATCAGATGTTACCGTCTCCGGCCAAGTTTCACTACATCTTCAACCTGAGGGACCTCAGCAGGATCTGGCAGGTAAAAATCTCACCGTCATCTTTTTCTTTTCGCCTTTTCACTCCGACAGCACAAACTCAACACCTCTTTTTTCTGTCGTTTATTTATTTACAGTCAATAATAAATATAACAGTTCAGAATATTTCCACTTTATGAGTCTCTCTAGTTTTTACTACAAACTACATCCAGAGGACGGAGCTGCAGCTTTACCATCATGTGAACGCTTTTATTTTGATATTCCAGTGTGATTTCCCTCTGCTAAAAAACGTCTACAATTAAAGTTTTAAATGCAGTAGTTTTACTTGTAATAAAGTATTTTTACATTTTAATATTTCTTTACACAAAAAGAAATAAATCTGTTCTGTTTTTCTGTTAATTTAAGCATGAAACTTTTGTTTTGTTTCTTTCTCACTCACACTGTTGTTTTTAATTATTGCTGAGTCGTGAGTGTGTGTTATTCATTATTGCTGAGTCACGAGTGTGTGTTGTTAATTATTGCAGAGGTCATGAGTGTGTGTTTATTTTTGCTGAGTCATGAGTGTGTTGATTATTATTGATAAGTCATTAGTGTGTGTATTGTACTATTGCTGACTCATGAGTGTGTGTTGTTAATTATTGCAGAGTCATGAGTGTGTGTTGTTTATTTTTGCTGAGTCATGGGTGTGTGTTGTGTTTTAGGGGATCCTGACAGTGGTGTGTGACGTGTGTCAGAGCCCGGAGCTCCTCGCCGCTCTCTTCCATCATGAATGTTGCAGAGTGATCGCCGACCGATTTGTCGACGCCGGCGACAGACGAACCTTCAACGGCATCATGGAGAAGGTGTGTGTGTGTGTGTGTGTGTGTGTGTGTGTGCGTGTGCAGACACCTCAAATAAAACAATGAAAGTCATCCGTCTGACAATCTGACGTCAGTCTGCACAGCAGCTTCATGTTTTTAACCCTTCTCTCTCCTCAGATCACAGCAGAGGATCATGGGAAAGCTCTGACTGAGCACGCTCAGTGGGACAGTCTCTTCGTGGACTTCCTGCGTGAAGCTCCGGAGGCGACGGGAGACGAACCGGAAGACAGCGAGCTGGAAGCTCCGAAGGTCCTCAGCTCAGAGAGGACACGTTCAAATATGTCCTCCTG
>NW_024631723.1:0-1851 GCF_008729295.1 Plectropomus leopardus
TGTGTCCACTTACATCAGCTGTGTGTCACTGTCTTGATATGTTCCCTATGTGTTTCCTTTTGTCCCTTGTCCTTCCATCTGTTGTCTCTGCTTGTGTTTGTCCTCTTGTTGCTCCTGCTCTGATGTTCCCTGCTGCATCCTATCGTGTTCCTGCTGTGTCCTTTACAGGAGTTCTTCCTGTGTTCTGGTTGGTTTCAGTTTAATTTCTCTTAGTTTCTTTCATCTGAATGTTGTGTTTTTGGATACTTTTTTGTTTTTGGACATTATCAGCATTAAAACTTGCTTTTTGTCTTTCATCTTTTTGGTGTTCTGCATTTGGGCTTATTCACTTCACCTCCTGCCAGTTTCAGTTTTGAAAGTAATTAAGTAGCACATTATTTATGCCAATCAGAGGCCTCAAGAAGCAGAACGTCAATACTTAGGGCCAGAGCTAGGTGCTTCAACATGAAAGGACCGGAGGTTCCGCTTTGATTTATCTAATTATAACAATATTTTATTTAACTCTAATATAGCATTACTTTTTCAACTTTATTGCATGACAGAGGCTTCTTAATTCAGCACTATTATAACAGTTGCTCATTCATTGTTTTGTATTTTCCAAGTATAAATGAATTTAGAGATTTCAGAGTGATATAATTTTTTTGTATTGCCATAAAGCCTAAAAATGTATCCATGTATCAGTACTCTTTTTTGCACTCCATTCCATACATTCTCATTTTGAAGCTGAAATGTCACATAGCTTGAACCAGATCGTGATAAACTGATAAAACTTAAATCTCGATAAAACTAAGGGAAATAGTTTGTCTGAATGAGTGCCAGTGCATGTGCCAAAGGGTGCGGCTCAGTGATAAACAAACCCCTCCTCTCCATGTTTGTTGTAAAGCAGGTGATTTTACTGATAAGGCTGATGGGAAAACATGAGTTAAATATTTGGCTTTGCTGTGCTTTTCACTGCTTCATATTATGTAACAAACTTTGCACTGTTCTTCATGTGGTGTATTAGTAGTCTCGTGTAATGAGGTTACAAAGGAACAAAGACACAATGGATACGTGTCTGAATTCAACTTTGCATGTTTTGATGGTTTTTGCTGCTCATTAAAGATCACTGATTGCAGGTCTTGATTTAGGTTACTGTGTAGACTCCACAAGTTATTATATTTTTTATATTCATTAACTCAAATGAAATCTCCTAACTTGGCATATCTTGCTCAGAATTAATGTGTTTTATGCATAATTAAATGAGGGCAAATTTTATATTCTGCATGTCACCACATCAAAATTCAAAGCACAACAATACTTGTTTATTATTTATGTGACAGCACAGCAAAAACACACACTGAACACACCAAATCAAGTTAGAAAAGCTGGTCAGACTCACTTCAGCAGCTGTAGACCTGAAGAAATACAACAGAGTACAGCAAGAAAATGTAAAAGATATTTTCATAATTAAACATAAAAGCACAGGATGTAAAGACGTGGGTAGACAACACAGGACACAGAGGAATGAAACGTGTCACCAGTATTTTGGCATGTTGATGCCTGTTTGCTCCCTCACAGTCCTGTTTGTCTTGATCCATGTGAAATCTAAACATACTGTTTAGATTTGACATGGATCAAGACAAACAGGACTGTGATCCATGTCAAATCTAAACAGTATCTATCTAAACAGGACTGTGAGGGAGCCAACAGGCATCAACATGCTGGTGTCAAATCTAAACATAGTATGTTTAGATTTGACATGGATCAAGACAAACAGGACTGTGAGGGAGCCAACAGGCATCAAAATCAAAATGCCAAAACCTGGACTGGATCTCAACCAGTCTAATGTCAAACATGGAGTATGCACTGAGT
>NW_024631724.1:941-1381 GCF_008729295.1 Plectropomus leopardus
TTTCTCCTCTCCTTCCCTGTCCTCCTTTCCTCCTTACCTCCTTTCTCCTTTTCTCCTCTCCTTCCCTGTCCTCCTTTCCTCCTTCTCCTCTTCTCCTTTCTTCTCTCCTCCTCCCTTCTTCCCCCTTTCCTCCTTTCTAATCTCCTCCTTTCTCCTCTCCTACCCTCCTTTCTCCTCTCCTCCTATCTCCTCTACTCCTTTTCTCCTTTCCTCCTGTCCTCCTTTCCTCTTCTCCTCCTTTGTCCTCTCCTCCTTTCTCCTCTCCTTCCCTGTCCTCCTTTCCTCCTTTCTCCTCTCCTCTCCTTCCCTGTCCTCCTTTCCTCCCTTCTCCTCTCCTCTCCTCCTTTCTCCTCTCCTCCTTTCTTCTCTCCTCCTCCCTTCTTCCCTCCTTTCCTACTTTCTAATCTCCTCCTTTCTCCTCTCCTACCCTCCTTTCTCCT
>NW_024631725.1:0-4154 GCF_008729295.1 Plectropomus leopardus
AGCACTCAGTCAGCAGGGCCTCAACTCAACTTTATTTACACCTTTCATACAAACATGCTCCACACGGCAAAATGATAACAATCAACTGTACATTAAAATATGTAAGATTGGAATATTACAACAATAAGATGATAGCATATTTTTTTAAAAAGCAAGCAAAACAAACAAAAAATGAGTAACTTGAGTTTATCTATATAGGACCTTTCACAGATTAAAAAAAATGCTTTACATTAAAGACAGATACACAGTAAAAGCAACATAAAAAATAAAAATACAATCTAATCAGAAGTCCATAGATGTAATTAGAATCAGTACAATTTATATATGTCAATACAATAAAAAGAATAACTGAAATACAATAAAGATAAAAAACAGGGATAAAATAAGGCCCTCTTCATCCCATTTGCACAATAATCATTCACCACATGATTGAAAAAATTGCTCACTTTATATTTATACTTGAAGTTGCTACTCTCTTTCTTTAACTGCAGTTGTATTACTTTTAGTTAGTACTTACCTACTTTTTATACTTTGTCTATTTTGTTCGTGACTTTTATTTATCTTTATCTTTTTGACCTGTTGTCTCTCGCTGCAGATCGCTGAGTGTGAGCAGCGTGTCATCAGTGTCATCAGCATCATCCAGCAGCAGCTCGGTGCGAAGCGCAGACTCAGATGACATGTATGCTGACCTGGCCAGCCCGGTGTCTTCTGCCAGCTCCCGCTCGCCAACACCGAATCACTCTCGCAAGGAGCGAGGGCCGCGGGACCGGCCTCCACATGGCAGAGACAGGAACAGGGGTTAGTGTGGGCAACAACGTCCCCGTGCAGCAGGCAGGCTGCTACACAACAGCTAACCATACGAATCACAAAGTCTCAGTTAAACTGGTATTCGGATAAAAGCCAGGTGTCAACACCAGCATGAACACCAGGTTGGATGACTGTTTTTTTTCTGTCCTCAACACAGACAGACCGTCAAAGAAGGATGAATCCTTCAGGGAGGACCGCAGAAAGAATGAGTCATCTGGTCCCCCATCTAGAGGAGGCAACCCCATGCCCAGATCAGGGCCTGGTAGCAGGGGTGGCCACCCAGGACACCCCCCACCTGGATCCATGGGACCCCCAGGAAGCTACGGAGGTTCAGGTTCTCACAAGGACATCAAACTCACCCTCCTCAATAAGGTTACTATTGTTTCTCTTTCCACATTCAAAAAGCCTTAAATTCCTTCACATATTTCCTCACTCACCTCTACAAGTATTGGATAGTTTTCTGTGAAAGGGAGTTGAGATATCCCAGAGATATTTATGCCTCCGTGCCAGCGACAGCTTGTGTTTTTGTGTTGTCCGTTTGGCACATTGTTTTAAATGTGATATCTCAAGAACAAATATTCATTCCGATTTTTGCAGTCAAAGGTCAAGGTCACTGATTCCGTATCCACCTCATACTTGAAAATGCATTATCTCAAGAACACCGTAAGGGAATTTCTTCAAATTAGCCACAAATGTTCAAGTAGACACAAAGATGAGGTGATTTGATTTTTGCAGTGAAGGGTGAAGGTCACTCTGGCCTCGTCAGTTTCGTTCTTGTGGAAGTGATATCACAAGAATACCTTGAGTGAATTCCTTCAAATTTGCCTCTAATGTTCGAGTAGACTCAAGGATGAGCTTATTCGATTTTGGTCCTCTGTACAGTGAAATGCACTGGATACATACACATAAGTTGGAATCCGACCTCGCCTCTAGGATTAAATTCCTTAAATTTTCTTGTGTGTTTTCCTTTACCTGACTCTGTGTGTCCTGTCGTTTGTCGGCTGCAGGGCGATAAAGGCAGCAGAAAGAGGTACCTGCCTTCAGACAAAGACAGGCCGGGCTCTCCCCTCAGCAAGAGAATGGCTCTGTCTCCAGACAGAGGTGAGAAACCTGCCGACTGACAGCATACACACCTTCTCACTCTCACGCATCTTTTGCTGTTTCACTCAAATACACACCAGACTTACAGAAAGGAACCCTTGCATGTTAACAGCTGATTTATTGTCTTATTAGTCCTTTGATCAATTGTTTCATCTAATTGCCAGCACAATATTTCCTAGGGTCAAGTACCTCATGGGTTACAAGGAACTGCACAAACAAAACAAACACGTCACAGAGGTCTCCATGGTTTCAGTACTTCTCGTTCCGTTTCTAAAATAAAAGTTCATGGTGGTTGTGATTAGTTCTTTCTAATCTGTCAAATCCTCATCCTAATTTACCTCGAACAATTTGGCATTTGTTTTTCTTTTAAATAATGATGGTAATTTTTTAAAATTGTTTGTCAATTTCCTTTTTCTCTAAAAACATTTTGCCATTATTTTTTAATTTTTTTAATTTTATGTTTATTTTATTTTTAAAGAAAGCACGCCTTCAAATCCTGGGGGCCGGCCAAAACAAAAATCACCAAAAAATGACACCATCTATCACAGCCAGAAGCTGTGAAAAAAGAAATTATCCTTTGATTTTTGAAATTTCTGACAGCCCATGAACAATTCATGCATTTTACCCGAGTCAATAAGGGAGGCTCAAGTGCAAGTATTTGTAGCTTTGAGGCAGGTAAAAAAAAAAAACATCCATCCCCCTCCTCAGATAAATAAAGAGCAGTCCCTAAAGCCTATTCTTATGTTTGAAAACAATTTTTAAAAAATCTAAATAATTTAAAAACAGGCCACATTATACCAAGAACATGGCAGTGAAATAGTTGCTGTTATAAAAAAAAAAAACTCTCATTCCACAGCAGGATATTGCTCTTCAAAATAAAAGTTCTGTGCTGCAAAGTCACTGTTCTTGAAAATAAAGTGTGCTTTCCAGAAACTCGACATGGTCGAGAGGCACTTGCAGTCCATTCAGAAAGGACCTCTGGCCCACTTTTGTACTGAGCCATACCTCCAACAGCCTCAGTAACGTCAAGTTTTTTTTCTTTCAGGCCGTGATAAGAGGATCCCTGGTCGACCCCCACTTTCCCCTCGAATGGATCGGTCCAGAGGGCAAGGGCCCCGACCCATGCCCCCCCAGGGAGACAGGTTCGTGCAACCTCCAGCATGCTGTCACTGGACTGTGACATTTAATCTCGTACACTTTGTCACACAACAGAAGTCAAAAATAGTTGGGGCATTAAGCTGGAAGGGTGGAACTTCTAACATCAACTTTTCAGTCTGACACATCGTCCTTATCATCACCGCTCATCATGTTTGCTCACCAAAATGAGGAACATGCCACAGAAGTGGAAGCACACAGACTTAGCACCTTCTCTGTATAATATTTATAATAATATTCACTGGCTCTTGTACAGATTCCCCTGTATGAAATAGGTAGTTTGTTAAAATGTCAGAGCACTCTGGAGAAAAAAAAAACGCCGAGTGCAGTACCTTTTGTTAAGGTGGTCACACATGGCCTTAAACGCTCTTGTTTTGGGGAACAATTAAAAATACTGCCGATTAAAAAAAAAAAAAAAACAGGATGTCAACAAAAAGTCCCTTAAAATATGTTTTCAATCATGTTTTGTCTTGTTGCATTTTTAATAGTTGAGTGTGGTGTCTTTGGGTATTTTACCGCTGAAACGAATGCTCCACTATTCTGCACTGTAATCATGGTCAGCAAATCCCATTAACACACCAAAACCAACAGTATTTTAATGCGTGTCTTTGGACTTACCAACCTTCTTACCCACTGCCCACTGAATCCCCATGAAGACATGAATCTTTATAACAAAATAAAAAAAAAATCATAAGGACACAGTTTCATTTATTAAAAAAAAAAAAAAAGAAAAAGCAAAAAAAGCTCAGACATTTCCTAACACTGATAGAATTGCACCAGCAATTTGTAAATGCATTTGTGTAAAGTCCTTGCCAACTACTGTGTGGTTTCAAAATAATGATTTACTAAATGTGTGTGCACCCTTAAAAATTTTGTTTCAACCTTTTCACATTGTTTAAACTATTTCCAGCTGTGCATTAATTCGGGTTTTTTTACATAAGTGCATATTTGAATCAGCACATTATGTATCAGGTATGCACGATTCGGTCAAAAAAAGAAACAAACAGTTTTGTGTGTATTCATTTGAGATGGACCCTTATATTCAGCTGTTTGATTATTCGTTTATTGGGTAGGTATTCAATTTTCAGTTT
>NW_024631726.1:0-5355 GCF_008729295.1 Plectropomus leopardus
TAAGCCAAAATAGAAATCATAAGTCGTACATACCTCCGCCCTCCCCTCTTAATAATAATTAACAGTCCCTAAGTTATATTTACATATTCAGTTTTAATCTTGTTCTGAATGATTTAAAAAAATACATACTATAAAGTGAGTTAAAGAAAAAGAGCCAATGAGGAATGTTTGTGGTTGTTTCAGAGAGTGTACGGGCTTAAAAATTTGCCTTAACCTCATGGACAAATCCTGGAAATTTATTGGTAAAAATGTATATGAACCCTGATACTAAGCAGAACATATGAATCAAGATTCTGTTACTGGCTATTTCTCGCCTTAAATGTTTTCAGAAACATATTTTAGCGTACTGTTAAGCTATCATTTTTTGGTGGTGGTTGGTTTATAGATATGATCAGTTTGCATTGCAGAGCTGAAACACAGACAGCACTCTTTTTTTTAATTACTTCATTGCAGTTTTCAGCAGGATGATCTACAAAAAACAACAAAAACTAATAACATAAACATAGTTTGGAAGATGCAAATAGTTTGTGTTTTTGTGTGTGTGTAAGTGTAAAACACCACAAGAAAGCAGTCATTATAATACTGTATATTTGCAGTCAGCTCAAACCCAGATAACAGTGACAGACTGGGAGACTATCAGGGGAAAAAAAAAAAAAAAAAACAAGAAAAAATGCCTAATGTTTGTTTCTATCTACACAGAATATAATATATCATTTCTTTTTCCACGGAATATCCCTTTAACCAATCCTGTACACATTTCAAATAGTAATAAACAAATAAACAAACAAATAGAACATGCAGTGGACTAAACAAAACTGCAGCACAACAGTCTGCACTCCCAGTAGGTCAGAAAATCAGGGGAATGAAAAGTTTGTTGTGTTTGTTGTCGCTGAGGAGCGCTTGATTTCAACATCTGAAGTATTCTTTGTAACTTTAAAGGGGGGCGATCGAGGATAAGTCCTTGAATAAAACCTAAAATGTATATATTTTAAATGGGTAGTCATGGAAACCTCTGTGGCAGGGCGGTTTTATTTGGCTCCCACAGTCATGAAATTCATGAAAAATGCATTAAGTGAGAATAACTAATTATTTTTCTACTCATCATTGAGGTTTACAATATCCTCATAAAAATCCCCAAATCTGTCTTCATGTGCATATTACAAATTGTTTTTCAAGTATAACCAGTGTAAAATCTGATAATAACAAGCGAGTAAAGAGAGCAAGCACTAGCATTTTTTTCTGGGAAATGTGTGTTTAATAATGTATGCACTTTTGGTGTTTTTTTTTTAAACTGATTGTGTTTTTGGCCCTTTTTTGCAACTTTCTATACTATGGTGCGTCTCAGCAGGCTATTCTAGGATGTTTCCAGCTGTTTTCAGGACGTGTCAAATTTTGACCCTTTTTCCCTTACTATATAGCCTTGCACTCTGTGACATTTTTTCAACATGCCAAATGCCATTCGCTGAGTGCCCCAGCTAATGGCACAAGCTGTTAAGAGATGAACTATCTATATGAACTCGCGTGTTGTGTCCTATAATGCACGAGGCCTGCGGGTTGGACACAGTGATGGAGATAAAGAGCGTCGTTTTGTTGTGGACAAGCTGTTGAAGAATTGTGATATACTGTGTATTCAGGGGACATTTTTACCTAAACAGGACTTGGAAAGACTGAATGTTTTACATAAAGACTTTTATGGGGCTGGTGAATCGACCACAGACCTTACTACTAAAATAATCCATGGCAGGATCTCAGGTGGAGTTGCCATTTTATGGAATAAGAAGTATGATCAAATGGTTAATATGATGAAAATTGGATGTTGACTGGGCAATTGGACTGGAAATCAGCTGTAAAGATAAAAAGTTTGTCATCTTGAACATGTATACACTGTATGAGTCTCCCCAAAATGAAGATGAATAACTCCGCAGATGGGCATCTACCTGTATTAATGTTGTGGGAGACATGAATGCTGATCTGTCTGATGCTAAGTCTCTTTTTGTTAATCACCTAATGCACTCTGGTTCTGATGGTGGCCTAGTCCTCTCTGGTAAGGTGCTCACGCCTGATAATAGCTATACATATATCAGTAAAGCTTGGCATACAACCTCATGGCTTCACCTCTGTATATGTACAGCTGATGCACATGACTCTATAGAGGATATAACCATTAACTATCAACTGGCCACGACCGACCATGTCCCATTCTCCATAGTTTTAAATGTAGATAATCTATCCATGTTAACATCTGTAAAGAATAATACAAATGCAACGAAAGTGGACTGGTCCATTTTAAACAAGAAGGATCTTAATGAATACAGTTTTCAGACTGACACTTTATTGGGGGATATTGAGCTACCAACAGATGCCATAGTGTGTTGTGATATGAATTGTAAGAACCCTAAACCTAGTACTGAGTTGTGTATATTTTCTAATGTTATTGTGACGGTCCTCTCCTTGTCTAATAGGCCTTTCTATAAACAGAAGGGCAATAAAAACAAGGGAAAGCCAGACTGGAATAACTATGTAGGACAATTACATGCTGAAGCTTGGAGGGCAGAGTCAGGCAGAGAGAAACATGGCCCTTTGTTTGGTTATAAGAAGTACACTAATGCAAATTTTAAATATGCTCTTAGATTTATTAAAAGAAATGAGAACACACTGAGGTCGGACTCACTTGCAAGGAAGTTGCAAAATAATAGCTACAGTGATTTTTGGAAAGAGGTAAAAATTTATGCAAGGCCTCTCTACTGACAAACATTGATGGAGTAAGTGGCTCTAAAGAAATTTGTCAGCTGTGAAAACATTATGATCTGTTTAATTGTAACAAAAGCAATACACTTAGAGTGGGAAACAGAGAGAGAAATCCAGGCGTGACTGTTACTTCTCAAGAAATACAAGAAGCAGTCTTTAAACTTAACGATAATAAGGCGTGCGGCATGGATAACATAACTGCCGAGCACTTAAAAGTTGCTAGTAAAAAACTGTATCCTTTGTTTGCTTTGTGCATCACAGTTTTTTTAGTCCATGGACTCCTGCCAGACTCTGTTATCCGTCATACTGGTGCCTGTTATTAAAGATAAATCTGCTAAACCGAACAGCTCAGACAACTACAGGCCCATAGTCCTGGGCAGTATTTTATCCAAAGTGCTGGAGAGAGTCCTCTTGTCCAGGCTGGAGCAGGACATCTGCACTACCGATAATCAGTTTGGCTTTAAACATGAACGTGGCACTGATATGTGCATTTGTGCTTTAAAGGAAACCATTGACAAATATCACAGGCAAAGTTCCACAGTGTTTGTTTTATTGATGCATCAAGGGCTTTTGATTGTGTAAATCATGAAAAAATATTTAAGAAACTGTTGCAAAGAGGGGGTTCCTGGATTCCTTGTAAGAATCCTGGTGTTTTCTTATGCACATGAGAAAATGCAAAAAAAAATGGGGGCATTCAGTATCTGCATCCGTTTCAAGTGAGTAATGGTGTCCCTCAGGGTGGTATTTTATCTCTGTTTTTATTTAATATTTATGTGGATGAGTTGTCGATGCAGTTGAGCAGATGTGACTCTGGGTGAATGGTAGGTAGCTCTCTAATCAATCACCTTATGTATGCATTTGATTTGGTCATTTTGTCTCCGTAGTGCTGGACTTCCACAGTTATCCAGGATGGCATGGATTTTGACGTCAAATATAACGCAAGTAAGAGTAATATCATGATTACCAGAAGTAAGGAAGACAGAAAATTGATATTCCCTGACTTCCTCTTGTCGGTTACAGCTCTGAAGGTGTGTGATGAGATAAAATACCTGGGTCATTACATCAGCAGTGATCGCTCAGATGATAGAGATATACACAGACAGCGCTGTAAGTTTTACGCACAAGGTAACATGTTGGCTCGTAAATTTAATATGTGTACACAGCCTGTGAAAATCTCTCCGTTTAAAGCCTTCTGTACACCTCTGCATACGGCCCATCTGTGACATCGCTACAAAAAAGACAGCTTTCAGTGACTGCCTGTGGACTGTCATGACAGTATGAGGCTGCTGCTTAAAGCTGCTCGGAGTTCGAGCGCGAGCCAAATGTTCGCCACTGTTACTACTTTTTCTGCTGTAATAAGAAATGTGATTTATAGGTGTATATGTAGTGTGGGAAAATCTGAAAATGACATTATTTTGGCTCTAGCCAATCCTGAGCTGAGTTATGTGAGGTTTAAGTCTGTCGTTTGGAGCCACTGGTGTTAAAGCTTGATTCACTGTGGTATGTATGTTTGTATGCATGTATGTTTGTATGTATGTATGTTTGTATGCATGTATGTTTGTATGTATGTATGTTTGTTTGTATGTATGTATGTATATTTGTATGTATGTATGTATATTTGTATGTATGTATGTATGTATATGGACCTCTGTTTGAGCTGAGTCTTTAATAAAATTGTGAATTGAAGAATTGAATTAATGGTGTTTTTGGCCCTTTTTGCAGTTTTCTATGCCATGGCGTGTCTCAGCACGCTATTTAATGTGGTTTTCAACTAACAGCTATTTTTCAGGACTTGTCAAATTTTGACATTTTTGGCCTTACTATAGTCTTGGATTTTTGGGTCATTTTTCAACATGCCATATTATGGTGTTTTTGGCCGTTTTTGCAACTTTCTATGCCATGGCGCATCTCGGCACGCTATTTAATGCTGTTCTAAGCTGTTTTCAGCTGTTATGCTGTTCAACATATTATTGCCTTGCTTTTTTGGTCATTTTTTTTAATATGCCATTTTGTAATGTTTTTGGATGTTTTTCCAACTTTCTATGCTATGGTGAGTCTTGACAGGCAAATCTAAGCTGTTTCCACCTGTTATCAGCAGTTGTTTGGAAATTTCAAATTTTGATTTTTTGCCGTACCATAGTCTTACATTTCTGGTCATTTTTTCTGCATGCTAAATTGTGGTGTTTTTGTGTGCTCTTTTTGCAACTTTCTATGCTATGGCCAATCTTAGTGGGCTATTCTGAGCAATTTCCAGCACTTTTTGGTACATGTCAAAGTATACGTTTTTCACCATGTTTCATATTGCCTTTCTCGCCATTTTTTGAACTATTATGACGTTTTTGTCCTTTTTTGGCCTTTATTCCCACTTTGTATGCAATGACGCGTCTCTCCAAGCTATTCTGTCGTTTTCAGCCATTTTTAGGAGAGGTCAAAATTTGACTTTTTTCGCCATACTATACTATTGCCTTTCTTGCCATTTTTTTTGACATGCTAAATTATGACGTTGTTGGCATTTTTTGGCCTTTATTCCCACGTTGTAAAGTATTACGCGTCTCTCCAAGCTATTCTATGTCGTTTTCAGCCATTTTTAGGAGGGGTCAAAATTTG
>NW_024631727.1:0-1189 GCF_008729295.1 Plectropomus leopardus
GTGCACACAGTGTCCTCCATGACCACAGAATACAAGGAGAAGTTCCAGCCTCCACACAGTCTCACGCATTTGGTCACAAATTCAAAACCGAAGGGCCCTTACCATCAGCTGAAGGGGACAAGAGCTGATACAACCACTTTGAGGCAGGAGTATGTGAAATGCATGAAAGAGTCACCTTTGCCACCTATTGGCCACAAAAGTCCGCTGTCCAAAGCTGCTGTGTCTGCTGAAGTTAACATACAAGAGAACAGTAAGGTTGTTCAGCAGCCAACCTGCCTGTCAACCATTTATTTAAAGGAAGCACCTCTAGCACCATGTCCTCCCCCTGGACGCCCAGCTCGGCCCCAAATATTGTTAATGGAGACTGGTAAAACAGTGCCCAGATATGCCACTGTGCAAAATAGAACCATTACGAGGCATCAGGAAAGCAACAAGCTGCTGCCCAGGAGGCCTTGAGTGGCTATCTACAAAAGTATCGTTCCAATCCTTATTAGTGTACCTTTTTAATGAGCTGAGGTGACCTCGACTGCGTTAAAAGCATTGCATTCGGTGTGAACGCATTATTTTTCTTTCTTCTTTATGTGTGTATATTTATGTATATGTATATATATGTGTGTGTGTGTGTGTGTCTGTGTCTATGTGTCTGAAAAATACACACATACATATATCAATCATGAATAGTGCTGTGTTCACACTGAATACGATGCATTTAATGTGCTAAGGTGATCTTGACAGCGTTAAAAGCATCGTATTTGGTTTGAACACAGCATTATTGTGCTCTTTCCCTTCTTCAGTACACCATCAGTGGTGAGCACTGATGCCTCTCAGTAAGGTTCTGGTTCAGGCCAGACCTTTCTGTGTGGAGTACACTCTTCCTTTTATGTGGGTTTTCTCCGGGCGCTCCGGTTCTCCCACAATCCTAAAATTTTAATTGGCAAATAAATAAATTTAAAAAATTGAAAAAGAAAAATGTTTTTAAGTTTGGTATGACATTTGTATTTATCACTTAACAAACAAGGCTGTATTAAATAACACACATTTGCAATGTTTAAATACTGTCAATCCACTGCAGTGCCTGAAAGGGGACAGACTCTTTATTGATCTTTATCTTCATTAAATAGAAGAGACATTTACACTTTCTAAAATGTGTAAGCCAGTATAAATACTGCAGTCAAATCACTTTTGTCAT
>NW_024631728.1:0-2661 GCF_008729295.1 Plectropomus leopardus
TGATCTTACTCATTTCTCATTATTTACATTTTTTTCCTTAATTTTTTTTTCAAATCCTGACATGATGTACACTCGTGAATATCAAAAACTAAATAAAATACTGCTGACTTATTTGGACCAAAAGGACTTGGTTGTATGGGAATGTAAGAGTATAATTTTTTTGTGTAATTGGTTGCTCTGACTCTAACTGTATGTGTTTCCTAAAACAATCATATTGAAACACTTTGACTTTATAAAATTGTAATTCACATTTTATCCATAATAAAATTGTCCTGAGGTACTTGCAAAGCAGTAAAGTCTGCCATATTGTGGAGGTCAAGATCTGCTTGTAAACTAATACATGTGTATTGAGAGATGCAGATTTTTTATGACAAAATTAACTGTAACTCTCTTAATGGCTTACACACATAAAAAAGTCGTTAGAGCACCACATCCATGCCACCTATGGTGCTGTCCTTCTGGCTTCACATTTTACACAGACCTATTTTCGGACATTATATACAGAATAGCAAGGCAATATAATGGCATGATATTCCCGCTTGTCCAGCTTTGGCAGTGTAAATGCACCTAGAGAAACGAGGGGGTTGTGTTTGCAGTGATGGACTGTAACTAAAGCCTCATTCTAGCCTCTTAAAGATCAAATGGTGTGTTACTCTATAGTCTAAAGAAACCTAACTTGTTATTTCAGAGGAGGTACTCTTGGGGAAAGGCTAGCAATACACATGGGCCCCAATTCCTCAACTATTTCCCACCAAATGCAAGACCTGCTAACAGATGCAGGTGAGATTAATTTGGCCTCTTTAAACAGTTAAAGGTTTGTTTGTAACAAGAAAGGTCATTACCCTGTATTCTCAAATGATGAAATCTCAATCTGGGTTCATTAGAAAGACTCTGAGGTGTGAGATGCAGCAGAAAAATCTGTTTGTCTGTAGTTATTATGTAATGTTAGACATCCCTCCAGAGAGGAAGATGATTTAGACTTTTCTTGTTTTTCACTCACTTTAAGTCATACAAAGATTTTTTTTAACAATAGATCAAATATGTCAAGAGAAATCTGGTAATGTTGGTGTGTGATGACTAATAGGACTAATAAGTCAATCACCAGAATAAGGCTACGGTTGAATTGTCCTTTTTGCTTAGGAAAGTTCCTAACTGAGTGAAATGACCAGAAAGTCTGTAGTAAGAGCAGCTGCCATGATAAGAGCTGTTTGAACTCTCCTGGTATGAAGAAAAGGAGCTTCAACGCACCCTTTATAATCTCCTTTAGCATAGGATATTCTGGTCCATCCCTTACCAATGGAAAAGAGAGAATTCTATCCCACAATTCCTTGTGGCGGCAACATTTTAACCGACACACCACATCGGCCAATTTCTGGGAAATCAACTATTTTGACACATTCCATCCACAGCCTGAGCCCAACTGAATGTGAAAGGTGTTTACTCAGATGCGTGCTGGTTTTTAAGCTGTTTTAGTTTTTAAGCATTTTTACTAATTTTTATATATTTATCACATTCTTATATAATGCTCTAAAAGTTTAAACATTAACTACTCATCATTTTCTTCAATGGAGCCTTTAAGTGAAAATATTTCATATGATTGTAATTCTATAACCAGTGACAATAAACATCCTAAGAAAATCAAAATCAGGGCGCCTGGTGGCCCAGTGAATAGAGCAGGGGCCCATGTACAGAGGCTGTGTCCTCACTGCAGCTGCCGCAGGTTTGATTCCAGCTTCAGCCCTTTGCTGCATGTTGCCCCCTCTCTCTCCTCCCCTTTCACACTAAACAACTGTCCTATCAATGAAAGACAAAAGCACCCCCCGAAAAAAATCTTTAAAATAAACAAAAAAAAAAAAATAACAATCACTATATTATATCCAGGGGACATTTTAATCCAAGTGATGTTTTTTGATGACTTCACACTGTGAACGCACCTACACATTTATATTCCATATGTGGTGTCTGGATCCACTTAACCTGAGGGTAATAAAAGTCTGGAAACTGTGGGTTCTGTGTACCTTCACTGTCCTCCTCCTATCTGGGCCTGGTGCTAGTGTGTGTGTGTGTGTGTGTGTGTGTGCGTGCTTGCGTGCGTGCGTGCGTGCGTGCGTGCGTGCGTGCGTGCGTGCGTGCTTTCTTTTTGTTTGTATACGTGTGAGTCTGCAAAGTTGCAACATTGTCACATTTCAAGCACTGACAATTGTCTCTGTTCACATTCCCGCAGACTCCACCCTCTGTCTTGCCGGAATCATTTTATATTTATTCAAACTCTAACCCAGCTGCAAATTGGGGTGGTACATAACATATGAATTGTATAGCCTTAATGGCTCCTTATCACAATCAATTAAGACAGCGAAAATATTCCCTGCTCAGAGGGCCTTGGAAATTATTTTAGGAGAGAGGAAAGCTCTGGAAGATGATGAGGAGGAAGAGTTTTCGGAATATGAGGATCCCATTTCTTTCAATTAAGAGTCACACTGTGAGTTTGAAGATGAGTATGAGAATTACCATGAGCCAGCTCCAAAACGAGCCAATCAGAATCCAGCCACAAGATCGCACTGCCGGTACAACTGATGGCCAGCCCCAGGACCAGCCCATCAGCGGCCAGCCCAGTACCACCCTATCAGGAACCAGCCCATCAGCGGCCAGGCCCAGGACCAC
>NW_024631729.1:0-1242 GCF_008729295.1 Plectropomus leopardus
ACTTTGATTTCATTCATGATCTCTGGAGTATCCAGGTGGTTCAGCTGGAGGGTCATCTTGATATTAGCCAGAGTGCTGTTCAGGATGTGTGCAAGAACAATGTTTGGGTTGGAGCTGAAGTTCACTTGGACGATGTCGTTGATTGTGTTATTGACGATGATCGGGATGAGTGAGATGATGGCTGTCTCATTCGGGAAAACGAGTATCTGCATAGCACTTTGGACTGCTTCAAAGATTGCACCTGAGAAGTGTGGACTCAGTAGGCCACCTGGTTGCTCTGCCACCATTAGGGCTTTGCTCAGTGGTTTGGTGATATTGTGAATGATGGAGAGGTAGGCCAGTTGATCATCACTGAGAAAATCAACCACTGTCTCCAACAGCTCCTGGATGTCTGTCACAGCAGTGGACAGATTTACAGAGGGGTTTCCCCATTGGAGCATACTACTGAGGACTGACTGGAGATTAGTTTGTTTCAGCCACTTCTCTATGATGTCGAGGTAAAGCTTAATTTGGCGCTCATATTCATGCAGAGTGCTTGTGTTAAACAGGAGATTACCAAAGAGTTTATTCTGAGCCTCCAGGTTGACCTTTATGAGTTCATATTGATGCCTGAGAATCTCAACTGTTGTCTGGCCAATTTTACTCACCCCTGTACCATCTATTGGGTACCTGAGGTTGTTCATCAGAAACTCAACCTGCTTACTGACAAACAAAGAGAAATCCCCCTGTGCCAGCTGCAATGTCACTTGCATTTGTGTGATGAAGTAAAAGGGTTGGAGGAGCTCTGAGACAGAACTTGCACTGGTGATGTTTTCCAGCTTTTTCAAGTACCATTCCACAATCTCCAGATATACTCTCTGAGCTTGAATGGGATCTGCAAGCAAGTTGGGGTTCAAATTGTTAAATGGTTCCATGTTGGTGACCAGCTGTATCAGACCCTCTACCACTTTGATTTCATTCATGATCTCTGGAGTATCCAGGTGGTTCAGCTGGAGGGTCATCTTGATATTAGCCAGAGTGCTGTTCAGGATGTGTGCAAGAACAATGTTTGGGTTGGAGCTGAAGTTCACTTGGACGATGTCGTTGATTGTGTTATTGACGATGATCGGGATGAGTGAGATGATGGCTGTCTCATTCGGGAAAACGAGTATCTGCATAGCACTTTGGACTGCTTCAAAGATTGCACCTGAGAAGTGTGGACTCAGTAGGCCACCTGGTTGCTCTGCCACCATTAGGGCTTTG
>NW_024631730.1:0-3241 GCF_008729295.1 Plectropomus leopardus
AGCTCCATTTTCCCTCTCTTGCTCCCTCCATCTGCAAACGCTCTTGTGTTTTTACTGCATTACATTAACTTGGTTGCCTCTCCGGAGCATTCATGCTCCCTTGTTTTGTAGTTTTACCAGCTCTTAGCTGCAACCTTGGCTGCGCCTCGATCGTGGTGATGGCTGTGCTGATGCTGTGGTCCTGTCTGAGGCTGCGCCTGTGTTGTGGGCCTTGGTTGCGCAGATGCTGTGATCCTCTTCAACAATGCCTTCTACTGCCATTACTATGCGTCATGCCTCCACTATTAATATACACATGGGACTCTTATCAACACCTACGATATTTGCATGTAACATCACATGCTATCATAGATGGCATTTAGTAATTTTATGTCTATCACTATTGTTATATGATATGCTATTGTTATCAGTATAGCTGTGCTTCTCTCCCCCCTCTCTCCCTCTCTCTTTCTCTTTCCTCTTTGTCATTACTGCAATTTAATTGTTATTTCTGACATCTATTGCACATCTGTCCGTCCCCAAAGAGAGATCCCTTCTCAGTCGCTCTTCATGAGGTTTCATGAGGTTGAATTAAATTGAAATTCTATCTTGGGTTTGACTTCATGTTACTCTTGCATGTAAGTGCAACTCCTCAGCAGTAACTCTACCTCTTTGACCTTTCCTGAATCAATGACAAACACCACGTCATTGATGGTGATGCTCGTCTCAGCAATGTTTGTAGACAGGATCTAAAAGGGAAAAACAAGACCACTTATTATCTAGTTTGATAGAGGATATATTTTCTGTAAAAACACAAACAAAACTGTAAAACTACACTGGTCATCAGTAACCAGCTATTTGCCCAAGTCAATTGGCAGGATGTGTCATATAGACGGAAGTAGTCAACAAAGTTCAATGTGGACTATGTTCTTCCAATGTTGGAATTTGGAGTGAAAATTGACTAGAGTTGATGTTGAGAAATTGGACAGTTAACCAGTTAGAGTGTGCGTCAAGATGCTGCTGACTTGTGTTGACCTTAAACAGCAAAAAATATCTTTGAGTGAGTTGTGTTAGATCAGACTCACTATCTTGCGGACACCATGAGGAGAGGGCTTCATGGCTTTCTTCTGATCCAGAGTCTGCATGTCTGAATGGAGAGTGAACACCTGGTACCTGAGAGACAACAACCCACTGTCAGACTCTCACAGACACTCAATGCAATACACTGCTGTGTTATACTATGCTCTGCACTATCAACTGACCAAATGGCACAAAAAGACGCTCACAAAATAAGGACATGTTAAAAAAAAATGATACATATGTGTGTTGGTTAAGGCAAGATAGATCCAGGAGTGAGTCTACATCTGTAGATATAGTATCTTTATGCCTCAGCATTGGCATTATGTTTTCAGGTTTTTCATCTCATTCTAATGTTGTGATACCTCAAGAACACGTCCAGGGCATTTGAGGGAATTTGGTGGTCAAGGGTCAAAGGTCAATGTCACTGTGACACAAACATTCACTTGGACTAAAGCATGAAGACATTACAATTTGGTGATCAAAGGTTAAAGTCACTGAGCCTTTGTCAATCTCATTCTCATGAACCAGTATGTCTTAAGAAAACTTTGCAGGAATTTCTCCAAATTTGGCACAAACTTCCACTCGGACTCAAGGATGGACATTACAATTTGGTGGTCAAAGGTCAAGGTCACTGTGAACTCATAAACCGTTTTTGTTTTTTTGGCCATAACTCAACAATTCATATGCCATTTATGAACTGGTGACCTCTGATATCCAAAAGGTCAAAGGTCAACTTCACTGCAACATCTGAATGTTCTGCAAACACATTTTTTGACCATTATTATAACGGCATAACTCATGAAATGTAGGGAAGACATTTGATCGGATACTGAATTGGCTACACTAATATTGAGATCTTCTGTGCTGCCATGTGTGAGATATCCCTGTTTTACAATTTAAGGGTTCTTTGCAGCATTTGCACATTCAAGGTCATGGCAACATATAAGTCTGGACAGACATAGATGTAAACTGTAACTGCAAACTGGTTTGTGCATGCATACACATGCAAGGTGGTAATTCATTTGTTATAATGTATTTTAAGAATTCATGTTATAGATATTGCATGATGATAAAATGTCTTTCTTTCTTCTTATGTGTAGCTTATGTTTCACCTCTCAGAGTGGGTGGAGAATCTCTTATCGTCATACAGGATGCAGTCCCTGAGTGCCACTATCTCACTGTATCCAGGAAGAAAAATGAGAACAGCACCTGAAGACCAACAGATAAAACACTCACATTCTAATAATCCTGAAATCTGTGATTAAAGTCAAGTTGAATAGGAAACAGGTTAACGTGGTAGAGTGAATTAATTTGTGAAATAATTTGTTGTTAAAATCCAATGGTGAGTCTCACCGTCAAAGGTGGTGGAGCAGATGTTGTGCAGCACATCCATGATGAGGTCCAGGTCCACCCACTCATCGTTGAAGCTGTGGTGGTACAATTTAAGCAGATCCTGCTCCTCAGCGCTCATCTCTGCACTGCCACTCTGCACCACAGTGGACTCATCCTGGCTACTCACCTTTTTCAAAGGACTGCAAAGGAGCAGGAACGCGTATGTGAGCTCATCAGGAGTCCAATTAGTTTATCACATTATAAAACAGCATTCAAACACAGATAAGCCTTTACTTAACACATACTTTTTTTAGGGACTGTAGATAAACTACCGGGGGTGGGAAGAGGGTTAAACATTATTCAATACACCGTTAACACCTTAGAGTTAAAGCCATGGACTTTATATCAAGATGGACTACACATCTTCTCTTACGCCCACTGTACAAAAATCATACGGCCCCCGCCATCTTGGTGATGTAATTTGGAGCCAGAGTAGGAGCACCGAGTGATCTCTGCAGTGTTTAGTTTCCACCCATACACCTGTAAAACCAATCTGGAGCATCGTGTGCAGATTAGCCCACACAGCTGTCAATCATAATGTAACCCTCAACCCCCTCATCCTTTCATAGCATCAAATCACTCATTAAAACCAAATTTACCAGAACAACAAACCCTTCAAAAGATATCTGAAGTGTACATTAACTTTTTAGTTTGGTCCATGTCCCATTCACAAACATAGAGGGGGTGGGGTTTATAACATGTACTGCAGCCAACCACCAGGGACAATCTAGATTATTTCACTTCACTTTTAGGGAGCTCTCATTAGGTTTGGGTGGTATGTAATATTTCA
>NW_024631731.1:0-4160 GCF_008729295.1 Plectropomus leopardus
CCCCAAATTATCCCAAAATCTTTGCAACATCGTAAAATTTCAGAAATTTCCTTGAATGCTAGAAATGTCCTAAAACCCTACAGACATCCAAAAATCTGAGCCTAAAAAACAAACATCCTAAAAACCTAGAAATTTCCTGAAATGTCCTGAAATCCTTGAAATGTTCTAAAATCCAAAAGATGCCCCAAAATCCAACAAATGTTCTAAAATGTTTGGAATTTCATAAAATTCTAATAACGTCCTAAAAATCTCAGAAATGTCCTAAAATCCTACGAATGTTCTAAAGTTGTACAAATGTCCTGAAAACCTAGAAATTTCCTGAAATAATGGAAATGTCCTAAAATCCAAAAGCTGTCCTAAAATGTAACGAATGTCCTAAAATCCTAGAAACATGTATGGGGCCTTTGCAACTGGCCCCTGGCCTCCTGTCCTTTTACAAAAGTGGCCCCTAGTTGAGCATCACTGGCTGACATCATATTGGGTCATTGCTGCAGACATAGAGACTGTACCTGAGGCGTTGGTGGTGCAGGCTGGACAGCACCATACCCAGCGCTAGGCCTGAGTGGAACTGGACAGCCTGGGAGTCGTCAGCGGTGGGGGAGCCCGGCAGGCTGGCCTGCAGCACTGACAGGACCTGAACCACACCGTCCCTCTGCCACACCACCAGCACCGGGACCAGCAGGGACAGGGCCACGCTGGCACAGGAGCGAGCTATGGCACTGGCTGTGTTCTCACCAGAGTAGGAACGCTGTGAGGAGGAGGAGGAGGAGGAGGAGGAGGTGGAGGAGGAGAGGGAGGGGGTCAGGTGTGTTTGATGTGTTCTCTAGCTGAAAATGTGTGCAGACTGACGGCAGCCAGATACACACACAGCAGGGGACTGATGACATTATGCATGAGTGAGGAGAAGGTGCTGCTGTGCTGTGTTTGAACGGTGTGATGGTATTCTCAGCACAGCAGTTAGAAAACAGCAGAGAAACAAGGACACCTGCAGGAGCTGAAAGCTCAGTGCACGAGTTCACAGTTTTCTGGCGGCTGTTACTGTAGATTAAGACACAAAAACAGAAAGCAGAAACCTGGTATGAAACGTACATGTAGGAACCATGGGAAGACTTGTCCTCTGGCCTTGTAGCTGCTGCTGCTGATGCTGAGCAGGGTGTTGAGGACCATGGCCAACCAGCTGGCTGTGGGCACAAACTCTGGACCCGCCTACAGGGACAGGTCATCAAGGAAGACTTTACAGAGCTTTGTCATTCATACATCAACTTAACTCTTGTATGAGCAACCTTATTTTTTTAATCATTTTGGCTGTGTTCATGCATACTGCATACATTTTGGCCAGATTGTGTATTTTTGTTTAATCTGTGAATTTCTGTGAATTTTTTCAGCTGCTACAATACGTCTAAAATACACTGTAGAAACTAAATTGTTACATTCAGACTGTTAGGTCAAAAAATGCCCCATTGAAACTCATTTAAACTGACATTTTTGATTTCACAGCCATCAAAACATAAATACATGCACTGTATTATTTCTGGGTGTCATTCTGGGCTTTTGACTTGGAATTTGTCTTTTTTACTATTCTCTACCTGATGACATCATTTTTACCATATTTGGCATATGGAGAAAATACATGCTATTTCCACTAGTGCAGTGTCACCATCAATGTTGCTCCTAATCACTGACATGTCCCAGACAGAGATTTTCTTTTTAATCCAAAAACACTGGCATCATGACAAAAACCTGACATTCAAAGGATTAAAATTCTGAAAAATTAATTAAGATTCGATATTTCTGATTACGACTGATGTTGGTGAAAAAATAAATTAACTCAATGAAAGTAGAACATCATATAAATATATAAATATTTTTTATAGCCTGATTTTAAAAAGCACATTTTGTGTGCAGAGCAGTGTGAGTGTGAATATTTGACACTGCAAAAAAACAATAATGTATAAAAATCAATGTTGATGCTAATCATTAACACATCCTAGGCTGTGATAATAATTTTTTTTTGATGTTTTACAACACAATGTCAGAAATACACAATTCATAAAAACCTACTTTACATATCTGATCATTTCAAAGACCTTTTAAAGATTGATTTAAGACAATTTAATACCAATTAGGGTATTAAAATATTTTTAGATAAATGTATTAAATTAGGGATTGACAGGAAGCCTGATTTTTACAAATCAATATAAATTCGAAAGAAATAAGCTTAATAAACATACCACATACTGTAACTTTTATAAGGAGCAGCCCCACACAGTCATAAAGTAACATGTAACACAGAAACATGTTGAATTACCGTGAGGCTGCCGTCGCTGTCAGCAGGCAGGTTGCTCTCATATTTGGCCAGGACAGCAGCCAGGCCGCTCAGAGCCAGGATGGAGTTCCCCTGAACAACAGGACTGTCCCTGAAACACACGAACGACACGCTGCTGTCACGACTGACATCTCTAAGTGGACCCACTACATGAAGTTGAGACCACGCTTTTGCCATCAGGATCCCTCGACTCTGTGCAGAATCAGCAACTTCTTTTAAATCACTTCTTAAAACTCACTTTTACAGACTTGCTTTTATGTTTTTCATATTTATTTACTTATTTATTTTTTCAGTTTTATCTCTTACTCTATTTATTTTGCTGCTCTTACTCTATTCATCTGCACCCCATCCTTCTTATGTCCTGCTCTTACCATCTTTTCAAGTTTAAATTTATTTACTTTCATCTTTCTCTTATTCATTTCAACATCTTATCTTAGTTTTTTTCCCCACTGAAATGATATGTCTGGCTATATAACTTATTATTTTTATTGCCTTTTATGCATTTATTCTTATGTTTTTCAAAACCTTTTTTAAAATTTCATACTTTAACTGCCTTTTTGTGATCTGCCTGTTTTAGTCCTTTAATTTGTTAACTTTTGAATGTGCAGTTTGTGCTTGTCCTTTTGACTGTAGAGCTTTCTCTGATTGTTGTTTATTTTTATTATTCCCCTTCCTGTTCCTGCCTTTGTAAACAATTGTTTTTAAAAGGTTCTATATAAATAAAGTAAGTATTAATATTATTATGACAGATCTCTTCGACAGCTGTGTTTTCTATGAAACCACATGCAGTGAAGCTGGAGACTCACTTTGTGGCAGCTTTGATGACGTCTGTCAGCTGATCTCGGGCCCTGAGAGGGATAACAGGAGAGAGATGGAGAGGTGAGGAAGAAAGGATGAAAGAAAAAGAGAGAAACAAGAGTATAAAAGGAAGAGCCTTCTTCTGATAATGTAGTGATGTATGAACAACAGCATGTATTCACACACACACACAAACACTTTAAAACCTGGTTTCTTGTGCTGCGTTCAGATGCCTCTCACAAGCTATTTAACCCATTGAAACCTAAGTAAATTGGTTTGATTTCTTCCAAAAACGTGGAAAAAAAGGCAATGTGAAACTTGGCAAAAGATGTCCCACAAATGGCAGAACATTAAATTAAAAGGTGTCAAAGAAACAACCTGAAAATTAATTTTAAATTGAGGAAAGAATTATTCGAAAATTACCAAAAGCAGGAGGAAAACATCTTGAAAAACAGATTTATAATCATCATAGTTGTTTATATAAAATTATCTTACAGAAAAAAAAAACAACATTTTTTAAATTTACTGTAATTTTTGGTTCATTTTTTGTGTGTTTTGTTTTAAACTTTTGTTTTTGTTGTCGCTTATTTTCAGGTAATTTTTTGTACCTTTTTACTAATTTTTTGTAATTTTTTAGCCCATGTGTAGCAAAGAAGCCCATTGCCTTATCCCAATGTTTCTGAAAGAAACAATTTTGCTCAGGTTTCAAAGGGTTAATGCCAACTGTGGATTGCTGATTGCTGATACTCAGATCAAGGTGTTCGATGTGCGTGAAGCAGCATTCAGACACCACTCCTACTTTACATCTATATTCATAAGTATAACTGGCATGTTGGGCACAGAAGAAGTTGTAGGGTACGGGGCCGAGGTACAGGGGGTGTAAGTGACTCTCACCACAGCCAGGCACAGTGCTGTTTGTACTGGAGCTCCTCTGGGTTCTCTTTGCCTTGTTTCTGCTGCATCTGCAAATCAGCACGGCGACCCTGAAAACACACACACACACACACACACACACACACACACACACACACACACA
>NW_024631732.1:0-4477 GCF_008729295.1 Plectropomus leopardus
AGGAAATTTTGACTGACTCTGCAGTAGTCACGCTTATTTATCAGCTCTGGCTCTGATCAGCAGTGATGGAAATAAAACACCTGGATGAACGTGCTAATTTTAGACACTTTACCGGCGTGATGTAATGATGCGATGCCACAAATTACCATCCATCTCCATCTCAGCAGCGCTCAAACTTTGTTTTTACCGTGCACCAAGTTTGAAAAACAGACTGAAAAAGTAAAAAAGTGATATTTTTAAAAAGGAGGTCAAGAAGACATTTTCACTGGCCTCCATGCTGCTTTCTACATTTTACCAAGCTGTGTCTGACCCGTCCATGACGTCAAACGTGATACACCGGAGAGAAAGAGAGAGAAAAAAAAGAAAGGCTGCAGAGCCGTGTACGCAGCTCTGCTCAACTGGCAATGGGAAAGACATCCGTCGCCTATTTTTAGTGCTTTTAACTTCAAACTACAAACAACAGATGCTGTGTTCACATTTTACCGTGACGGCGACTCATCAAAACTGCCTTTAATGTTTAATGAATTAATGTTATGAATTTTAATGTGCATGTATCTTATTATGTTTTTAATGCATTCTTTGATCCTTTTTTACTTTGTAAAGCATCTTTGAGTTTCTTGAAAAGCACTCTATCAATAGAATTTATTATTATCATTATTATTGAAATCATCTTATGCCAGTGACGTCATTCAGAGCTGGAGTCGGCGCTGTAGCAATATCCGCAATTTGGGAGTTCCCACTGAAACACCGGTTCGACCAACCTTGAGCAGCCCCTTTGTATGCGAGCGCATGGATTGGCTGTCACAGCTGTCCATCAAATAAAAGGTGAACTTATCATAAACAACTGTCACAAACAAACACTTGAACAACAATCAGGGTGATGAGAACTACCTTCAGTGACAGAAACCATCTTTGGGAAACATTTATTTGGTGTGTATTTTATTTCACGTTTTCAGTTTGGCCTATGACCCATTCACTAACATGGAGGGGCGGGCTTTATGACCTATACTGCAGACTGACACCAGGGGGCGACACACTGAAACGCTTCACTCTGGCTGCCTGTGCATACTGCATGCACGTGGTTAAAAGTGACATCAACTCATTGCACCTAAAGTAGAAAGGTTTAAAGTATTTTAACTTTAAAACACGTCCAAAAACTGCCATAAAAACGTGTCACGCAGCAGCAAGACAGGAGCGTATGGCAGGCGTGCTGTGCCACAGGGAAACAGCGGTGGGGGAAACAGAATCTGTAAGAGTGGAGCTGATGATCAGCAGCAGTTTGGTTTGATACACGCAGAGCGAGCACTTCAGGTGTGATGTTTTCTCACCTGTAACCACTTTGCATTCACATGTTTGACGTGCACGTGAACATAACGTGCATGCGTTCTCTCTCCTCAGGGTCCCGTGTGCGCCCAGCCGTGCCCCTTCGGATCATTCGGTATTAACTGCTCTCAGGAGTGCACGTGTCGTAACGAGGGCCTGTGCGACCACATCAGCGGTCAGTGCCAGTGCACCGCCGGCTACATCGGAGAGAGGTACGCTGTGAGAGTGTGAGCGCACGAGAACATGAAACCTTACCGCAGCCCTCGGGGAAATTAGCTGGTTGCAGCTGAAAATATTAATGGAATTCAGCAGGGAAGGAAGATAAAAACGGGCACACAGTAAAGACGGAGGGGAAACTAATAGAAACAATAAGTGCAGTCAGTGTTAACGTAAACATGCTGGTTATATTAATACACAGGAGCATCAAATATTTACCTACAAAATGCAAAGTTTGACAGCAGCTGTAGGTGCTACCAGCAGGCCTGACTGCTTCTGGATCACTAAATAAGTCATATCTGATATTTTAATAAAAAAACAGTATTAACATGTTGTGTATGCAGTATGGAAGTCATCAGTTTCTTTCACTAATTATTCATAAAACTACACAAAACAAATATTGTCTGTTCAGATTCAGATATCGATTCTCAAACGAGGAAGCTGAGATAAATTACAGATGTTCTTCTAGTGTATTGGCACAGAAACATAAGAAATGAACAAGAAGTATGCAAAAAAATGCATTTTTCTGCAATACAAAACATATAACATAAAAGGAAAAAAATAAGAAAAGATATGTTGTACAACTATGCACTTTGTACTACAAGTGTGTGCATAATATAAATGCAGTCGGTAAGAAATAAATATTAAATAAGAGAGTATTGTAAAGTCAAAGTATTTAGCCCTTTAATTATGATTGCACAAAAATACATATGGCTTAAGTCTGTTTTGTGTACTTTACAGTTTGCAAACTGTAAAACCATCATAAATACAAAACACACAAAACAACATTATAATCACCTTTCAAAATAGTATCTGCAGTGAAACAAAATCAATATAAAGTCATAGATAATACATAATAGTGACATATGAGCTGTAGATCCATTTGTGGTAGAGAATATACAGACATCCTGATCAGTGTTTTAGGTTTATGTTTTTCCCTCCCGCTCCGTCCTGCACACTAATGCTCATTGATTGCTGTAATGCACTTCTTTTTTATCCGCCCTCCGTCACCCAAAGCAGCAGATTCAGACTAAGAGGCACCTGAAACAGTTTTCTTCTTTATTTCCTCCATCAGCTCCGACGCTGTCTATTAGTAGAAAAAGGTTTTTTCTGCAGCTCCACCTCTCCTCTGGTCAGCTCCCTCCACTCTGTCCATCTCTCCTTCTCTCTCTCTCCATCTTTACTCTCAATTGAGCCAAATTACCTCCATTCATTTGGGCCGGAGACAGGTGAATTAGCCTACATGGAATAATTCCTAGATTGAGCTCTCCTCCAGCCGTCCACGTTCTAATGGAATTAGGCGAGATAAGAGTCCTGAGGAAGTCTGCGTGATTTAAACGTGACACAAAACAGAAATCCACACTGAGACATTTTAATTGAGTGATTTGTCTATTTCTTAATGGTTTCAACGTGCGGACGTGTTGGGAATGATGCCGAGGCGGCGGCTGGACTTTAACGTAAAGATTTTTCTATTCAGTGGAGTTCTGTGTGTTGAGCTCATTATAGAGAGCGCTCAGGGTCTCAGCACAGTGTTGACCTTATAATGGTGCGATGGCAGAGCACATGTGTCATCTGTGAGGAGGCTGACGAGCTCTCTGCGAGTGTGGAATAATACCGCTCAGCCGCGGGACAATCACCGATCACCGGGTGAGCTGGAAATCTCTGTTTAACCCTTAGAAACCTGAGCAAACTGGTTTTGTTTACGTATTCATTCATTTATTTATATAGTTATTTATTTGAAAGTATAACAAAGCGGCAACTTAAGAAATGGCCCAAAAAAATTAGCAAGTTAGAAATAAAAAGTTGCAAAAAGTAACTTTTGGTAACAACTAAATTACTTGAAAATAAGCCAAAAAGAGAGAAAATAAATAAATGAGTAAATAACAAAAAAAACAACTGAAATTAGGCAAATAAAAGTCATATGCATGTGTATAATTTAAAAGAGACATTAAATTATATTAATAAACTTCATTTGTATAGCACCTTTCATAGAAGAAATGCATCCCAGCGTGCTTTATAAGAAATTAAATGCACCAAGTGCTTGACATAAAGACATAAAGACATAGAAAAACTAAAATTAGATCAGAATAAAAAACATAGAATTCATCTTCACATGGATAAACCCACTTAAAAATAGCAGTCAAAGTAAGATGAAATAAGGATAAAAATTGACTGCACAGGATGCATAACACTGAGCAGCTGGAAATATTTCTAATAATCTGATTTTGTCTCGAGAAAAGATGACAAAAACATTGTCAGTCTGCAGGTAGTAGTACTAAAACACATCCTTAAACCTCCTGAAATGCAGACTACAACCGACAGCACAACAATGTGAAACACCAGGAATTACACCCCACCAGTGCGGGCTACACAATCAAAAGTGTCACAATCAAAAGTGTCTTTCAGCGACGGACGTCTTCTCCAGAGACAAAGAATGAAGTGACACTGTAGATGAATGTGTGGTGGAGGAATTGTTGCGTTACCTCCACATCACTTCTCCGTCTTTCAGAAAGATCCTTGAGAAAATAATGGTCACAGGCTGCAGAGGACACCTGTGTAGGTAAAAAGAAACATTAACAAGCCGTCAAGCCTCAGCTGCGCTCGAGCTACACATCTCCAAGAAATGCATCTCAGCTGAAAAGATTCTGTCTTTGAGGAATGATTGTATTTTTCATTAACCAATGCTGAATGTGAGAAAATTATTAGAGAGCAGCTGTCTGATTCTAGCAGGTAAATTCACACGTGATCTTTAATAAGGGAGGTTTGACAACATCTGACAGGACCTGGAATTTTACTCTCTTTTCTTCTTCCTGTTGTGATAATTGTGTGTGTGTTGATGCATGTTTCCTATTTCCACTAGGTGACCTGTCACAGTCAATGTAGCTGCTGATCACTGACATATCCCAGACTGTCAGCAGCTACACTCACACACTGACAT
>NW_024631733.1:0-2899 GCF_008729295.1 Plectropomus leopardus
CAATATTTCAAATATGTGTGTTGAAATTTACAGATAAAGACTGTCCAGCTTCTTTGTTGTGTTTTCAGGCAAAAACCTGCTGGGATGGAGTGAAATTCACTTTCACCAAGAGGCCAGTTAGTGATGACATGAGAATCTGAGCTTTTACCGAATCCTGACATGATAATGATGCTTGAAAGAACACTTCAAAATGTTGGAAGTGTGCTTACTCACTTTGGTGCCTGGAAATAGATGAAACTGACACTGATGTTCCTAATATTACCAATGAACATTTTACACTCATTCTGTCTGCCATTGGTTATATTTGTTCTTTAAAGCCCATGGCTGCATCCTGCTAAGGTTTTCATTTATTTATTTACTCAGCACAATGTTTCCATGTTTTTTGCTTTTCATGTAAATCACTATGTGTGGCGTTACCGTTTTGTTAAAATACTGAGGTTATGGGTCCTACACTTAAGTATTAGTATTATAAGTATAGATAAATATTGCCTTGTTTAATTAAAAATGGCTGGCCTTTACTATACTAATAACGTTTTTTTTTTTTTAATTAACAAATTAAACCTAATGTAGCATTTATTATATATATCACCATTATCTTTTAATCACGCTCAAAAAGTTAAGAAAAAAGCACATGAACTTGGTTATATCATGATTATGAAAGGCCATATACATACTGGACATACTGGAACCAGGGCCTACATTTCAAAATAAAAATTGATATAGTCAGACCCAGGCCCTAATTACTAAGAAAGACTTTTCTTTCACTGATTTGTTTTAGATACTTTTTACTTGTAATGACAGAGGATACAGGTAGATGGATCATCAAAGCATACATTAGAAAGAGGACAGAGATTCTCCACCAGCTTACCATCCACAGCTTTACAAACACACACACACACACACACAGACACACACACACAGACACACACACACAGACACACACACAAACACCAAATGTTCCGTCAGAATGCGTCACTGTGGTGACTCACTAACACTGTGTGTGTGTGTGTGTGTGTGTGTGTGTGTGTGTGTGTGTGTGTGCTCTCATATGTCGATCAACGCAAAGGAAAAAAGAGCTGTTAAGTTTTGGGAGGAAGAAATGTGAAAGTAACTTGTGGAATATTATATAATGATGGTCTGCTTGACAGCAGTGTTTGGTGCTGAAAGCTTGTACATTTAAGTTTGCGCTGCTGCAACTATGTTATAAAATTCTGGTTTGCAAGTTTGTGCCTTTAAGGTTTGGAAGCTCTTACTTCTATAAGCTGTCAGGCAAAAAAATAACATTAAACAAAAAGGGGGTTTAACTTTTGACCAGACTTTAATGTCTGCTTTTTTTTTTTTATTTTTTTTTTTTTACTAATTTATTATTCTACCAACCTGTCCAGATACTACAGATGCAAATATGCCAATTTACTCTGACACACAGGATATAGACTGTGGCTATAAACCTGTGTGTGTGTGCCATTGGCTGGATATTTAGACCGGCATTCTTCTCCCATTTTCCTTTCTGCATTCAGTTTCCAAATCCCTTTCACTATGGGAAACAAAAATAACGACCTCCAACATGACAAACTACACACCGATAATGATGATTATTGACAGATTTGGCGTGCAATGATGCATGTCTGCTCTGTTCTTTCTGGGAATTTATAATGAATAAAACAACCTGTGAACGCACCTCATAAAAAACAAGACTGTCTCTCAAGACAATATTGATCCTTTTCCTGACACGACAAGTTGGAGTTGATTTGCAGCATTTTTCTTACCTCGGTAGCAGCATACACCACTAACACTGGCTTCACCAATGTACTGACTTCACACGAGCCTCTGTGATATCATCGTGATAATGTTCTGCAAGAGCCTCATAGAGCCAGCAAATTGTCTGTGGTTTTGATGGGTTCAGCAGGTTCATCTAGATTTAATGTTTAGGCAGGCTTCAGCTTGAGGGTACAGACAATTAAATTATGTCTTTTTTAATCACCAAGTTGAATATAACAGTCAACATATGACTGTTTATATTTGTTGTGGCCTTTTATCATAGCAGAGAATCAACCACTTGCATACAGTATGTACCATCAAGAAATGTTCCCACCAGTCTTAGTTTGGCAGCGATTTTGGATTTAGTCTAAGTCTTGAGACAAAAATTCTTATGAGTTTTTGTCACATTTTTTTCCATTAGTTTTTTTTTAGTCTAGTTTTTGTCAACAAAAACTCAAAATAACACAAATTGACACTGACAAATGACATTTTAAACAAGATGCTTTTTTGTATTGAAATTGATCCAATTAGGCTAATACAGGTCTCAGAAATTAGAATCAATGTGACAGGTTGTATTTAAAAAAAAAAGTCATTTGAAGATGAAAAAAAGTCTAAAATTCCAATTGAAAAGCTCACAATCTCTCTATTTATGGTCTCAAATACTACAAATAACTAATTTGAGACAGCTGGGATTTGTCCCCGGGTTCATTGTAAACTCTGACTTATTGATCTCACTGTGAAGAAGCAGAAAACTAACTCAATTTCAGCCAGAATTCTTTCTGAATCTGCAGCATGTCAGTCTGGAGGCTGAGACTCAGCTTCTCTCACAGAGTTGGGGTTTCACTCTAAACTTTGGGCTGTCAGTGAAAGCTGACTTCAGACTGTTTCAATACAGCACAGTTCCCCTCACAGATCACAGAGGCTCCTACCTGCCTGTCAAACAGCATCAAACCATAAACCTTCTCCAGACAGTCCGGATCTGAGCGTAGTCCTGCGGGAAACAGATGTGAAGAGAGCCCAGTGCCGGCGGCTCCTCGCTCACTGTCGTTCACAGGCTAACGTACGCCACGTACAAACGCCACAAATCCATCAACAGTTCCACCATGCACACTCACACACACATACACACGGCTGAGTATAT